>NC_090364.1:335000-635000 GCF_035084215.1 Heptranchias perlo
AGTGGATTACCTTAAAACAAAAGAAAATATTGTCAGGCATTGAAACACTACAAGACCCTCACTCATTCTGTTGTCCTTGGTCAACAGTGTAGCTCACAAAACACCGATCTCAGGGCTGATCAGTGGTCATGTATCTGAAGCTCTTCAGATATCAGCGTACCCACTGACACCTTAAACCCTGGGCCTCTAAGTAGCTTCAAGTCAGAATCTCAAAATGTAATTTAATTAATAAAGGACTAGACTCCCTTTCTTCACAGTTTATTTTGTGTTTTAAAAGTTTTAACAGTTTATCAAAGTAATTTTAATGTTTCCAAGTTTTTAAAGCATTTTTAAAGTAACTGAAAATGTTTTAAGTTTTTGCAGTTTTTAAGTTTAATGTTACAGATTGGAGCTCGACAGTCTGGTCTCCCTCAGGCCTTCCGTTCCTCCACTCTGAGCAGAACCACTGCAGAAATGCCAGGAAAGCAGGCAGCGTCGGCCCTACCTGGCAGGTCCCACACTGGTGTGGTGGGGGGTGGGTGTTAGTCACAGTAGATGTGATGATTCACTAGCATGTATTACACAGAAATACACAGTGACAATATGATCAAAGGATTCTCACTCAAACTTTCTCCAACTGATTTGTAATTGTCATCGAAGGTGTCTCTTTTCCCAGCGAGTCCTCCCTTGTCATTCAGAGTCCTGGGGCCATTTGCAGCATCTGAAAAGAAAAGAGAATAAAGGCAGCTTACATCACCCATCTAACACAGAAAAGCAATCTCTCCTCACTCACCGTCACTCACTTAATGGACCGAAAATACAATCAATTCACCTCGGGTCTACGTTCATATTGTTAACCTGTCTTTTCTCTTTTAGTTGCTGAAGGTTCTGAGCTGTTTTTGCAGAAATTTGTGTTTTTATTTCAATTTTCCAGCATTTGCCATTTTTTCTTTTTATTCCCAGAAGATGTCTTCCCCCTTCCCAGCAGACAGACCACCCTATCCAACAGATGGTCGACCCTTCCCGACACAGACTGTCCGCCATTCCCAACAGATAGTCCACCTTGCCCAGCACAGTCCACCCTTCCCCCTTCCCAGCAGACAGACCACCCTTCCCAACACAGGCAGCTCATAGGAACAGGAGGAGGCCATTCAGCCCCTTGAGCCTGTTCCGCCATTCAATGAGATCATGGCTGATCTGTGACATAACTCCATATACCCGCTGTAGCGCCATATCCCTTAATACCTTTGGTTAACAAAAATCTATTCTCAGATTTAAAATTAACAATTGAGCTAGCATCAATTGCCGTTTGCGGAACATAAGAACATAAGAAATTGGAGCAGGAGTAGGCCAATCGGCCCCTCGAGCCTGCTCCGCCATTCAATAAGATCATGGCTGATCTGATCCCAACCACAAATCTAAAGAACACAAGAAGTAGGAGCAGGACCCGGCCACACAGCCCCTGGGCCCTCTCCGCCACCCACAGGGCATTGACCGATCCGAACTCAGCTTCATGTCCAATTTCCTGCCCGCTCCCCATAACCCCTAATTCCCTTTACTTTGAGAAAACTGTCTATTTCTGTTTTAAATTTATCTAATGATGTAGCTTCCACAGCTTCCTGGGGCAGCAAATTCCACAGACCTACCACCCTCTGAGTGAAGAAGTTTCTCCTCATCTCAGTTTTGAAAGAGCAGCCCCTTATTCTAAGATTATGCCCCCTAGTTCTAGTTTCACCCATCTTTGGGAACATCCTTACTGCATCCACCCGATCAAGCCCCTTCACAATCTTATATGTTTCAATAAGATCGCCTCTCATTCTTCTGAACTCCAATGAGTAGAGTCCCAATCTACTCAACCTCTCCTCATATGTCCGCCCCCTCATCCCCGGGATTAACCGAGTGAACCTTCTTTGTACTGCCTCGAGAGCAAGTATGTCTTTTCTTAAGTATGGAGACCAAAACTGTATGCAGTATTCCAGGTGCGGTCTCACCAATACCTTATATAACTGCAGCAATACCTCCCTGTTTTTATATTCTATCCCCCTAGCAATAAAAGCCAACATTCCATTGGCTTTCTTGATCACCTGCTGCACCTGCATACCAACTTTTTGATTTTCTTGCACTCGGACCCCCAGATCCCTTTCTACTGCAGTACTTTCCAGTCTCTCGCCATTAAGAAAATAACTTGCTCTCTGATTTTTCCTGCCAAAGTGCATAACCTCACATTTTCCAATATTGTATTGCATCTGCCAAATCTCTGCCCACTCACCCAGCCTGTCTATATCCCCTTGCAGGTTTTTTATGTCCTCCTCACTCTCTACTTTCCCTCCCATCTTTGTATCATCTGCAAATTTTGATATGTTGCACTCGGTCCCCTCCTCCAAATCGTTAATATAGATTGTAAAGAGTTGGGGACCCAGCACCGAATTCCAAACTTCTACCACCCTTTGTGTGTAGAAGCGTTTCCTCACTTCACTCCTGAAAGTCCTGGCTCTTATTTTTAGGCTATGTCCCCTAGTCCTAGACTCCCCAACCAGCGGAAATAGCTCCACCCCATCCCAACACAGTCAGCTCCCCTCTCCCCTGGGACAGACCAATCCCAGCAATGCTCCAAATTTCAGGCCTCAGGAGCCCAATTTGCATATTTAAAGAGGACCCCGCCCACCTCTCCCCCCACTCCCCGGCTCGGGACAGGCCTCCCTGATGCCTGTGATTTAAAGCTGCAGTTGTTTAGATCAGGGGGTGGGGGGATGGTGGTTGCGGGGAGCAGGGGAGGGAGGAGTGGGAGGGAAGATTGGAGGCGAGGAATGGGGGGGGAATAGGGAGGAGAAATGGGGGGAGTGTATGGAAGAGTGGGGGCAGTGGGGGGGAGTGCAGGAGGGAGTGGAGGGAGTGCGGGAGGGAATGGGGGGAGTGCACGAGCGGGAGAGTGTGGGGAGAGTGTGGGAGAATGGAGGGGAGTGCAGGAGGGAGTGGGGGAAGTGGGGGGGAGTGCGGGGGGAGGGGAGACTGGGGGGAGTGTGGAAGGAGGAGTGGGGAACTCCCCAGCTCCATTTTAACTGCCCCGGGGGTCCTGATTCCGTCAGACGGGGGAATTAAAATCGGGGCCATTATATTTTAGGAACGATTAATGCAAAGTTTTATTCCTTTCTAATCCTGTGGCAAATGGAAGATCTTTTAGGAATTGTTTTCAGTAATTGCAGTTGGTTTCATCAGGTGCCGATCTGTGAATGATGAGAGCCTGTGAGAATATGTGAAGTGTACATGGGGAAAATGACAAAATAGAGGTTCAGGGTGAACCTTCTTATGTTGTGTTCATTTTCTTTTCTACTTTGGACAGAAGACATGAGGAATCTTACTGTGTTTTCTGCCCCAGACCAACCTTACTCCTGTCTGCAACACCTAAAAGGGACAGGACAAAATCTGTCTCAAATCAAAAGGGGGATATTCCAAACTCATCTTAAAACTTTCAAATCAAGGAAAGTAAAATCAAAATAAAATAAAATCAAAAGCAAACACCTCAAACCAGACACACTCACCATTAGACTCATACAGAGCAATATCCAACCACACTACACATTCAAACATACAATGCCAGGATCTTGGGGTCATCGAACTGAAATGTTAACCCTGTTTCTCTCTTCACAGATGCTGTCTGGCCTGCTGAGTATTTCCAACATTTTCTGTTTTTATTTCAGATTTCCAGCACCTGCAGTATTTTGCGTTTTGCATTCGTGTTAATGTGGTTCTGTGGTTGCATCACAAGGTACTATGTCCAGGGCACACTTCAGGACTTGAGCACATAAGCTAGGCTGGCACTTCGCTACAGCGCTAAGAGGCTGTTGCACTGTTGGAGGAGCTGTTTTCAAATGAAGTGTTAATCTAAGACCCTCTCTGCATAGCACTATTTAAAGAAAATTCTCCTGGTGTCCTAGCCAACTTCCAGAAAAGCATAACCAATAACAACAGTTTAACTGGACACTCACCTCCCTTGCTCCTTGTGGGAGTCTATATTTGCCTACCTGACAATACTTCAACATTAAGTCATTGATTGTGAGGCGCTTTGACATGTTCTGAGGACACAATGAGGTGCTTTATAAATACAAGTTTTCTCTTTTTCTCTTTCTTTTATTATAAGGAAGCACATTCTCCAGCCGCAGATCGTGCTGTTCCCTGTAGCAGCCATGCAATGTTTAAGGATGATTCAGACACGGGTCCAAGGCAGTGGCAGTGTTACTCACGTGGGCCTAGCAGGTACCCGGCACTGTTTAATGTCCACCCTCTCTTGTCTTTAGGCTGAAAAATAAATATATAGGTTAACTTTTCCTAAACCACAACATTTTCTTATTTTTTTCCACCATTAATTCACTGAATCTTTTCAGCTGCACCAACACAGTGAAAACCCCACATGAGAACAGGGCTATCATAAAAAGGACTTCCATCCTCTAGAGAGAGTCCAAGCAGACAGGAGCGCCATTCTACAGAGAGACCCCTTAACACCTTTACAGAAAGATAAACTCTACATTGAAGAGCAAAACCAGAGATCACTTCTTCAAAGTCCAAATCCAGAGAGAGATCAAATCTAGAGTCCAAATCCAGAGAGAGATCAGATCTAGAGTCCAACTCCAGAGAGAGATCAGATTTAGAGCCCAAATCCAGAGAGAGATCAGACCTAGAGTCCAAATCCAGAGAGAGATCAGATCTAGAGTCCAAATCTAGAAAGAGATCAGATCTAGAGTCCAAATCTAGAAAGAGATCAGATCTAGAGTCCAAATCCAGAGAGAGATCAGACCTAGAGTCCAAATCTAGAAAGAGATCAGATCTAGAGTCCAAATCCAGAGAGAGATCAGCTCTACGCTGAAGAGAACCTCCACTGAGAGCCCATCTCTACAGAGCCCATGTGTACAAGGAGACCATCTCCATTCAGTGCCTCTCCTCACAGAGAGCCCATCTCTACAGCAGCCTATCCCCAAAGAGAGACCACCTCTATAAAGAGACCCTCTTCACAGAGCACCCATGAGCATAGAGAGATCAGTTCTGAAGAATACCACCACAAAGCGCCCATCTCTATAGTAGCCTATCCCCACAGAGGTAGCATCTCCACAAGGAGATGAAAATGATCACTTATTCTAGAAAGAGACCTCCAGATAGAGATCTCCTCTACAGAGACCAAATCACAGGGACCAAATCTCCACAATAAGGACCACCTCCAAACAGAGGGAACACAGGGAACATAACACATCAGGTTTTGCCATGAGTGAGTGAGTGCAGATCTTTACTCCAACAATGAGAATCCCAAATGATAAATTATAACTAGCCAAGTGGCCTGCTGTAGCTGGCAATGGTGAATTTCTAGCTATGCTCTAACGATAGAGGCCCCGATATTTACAGGGAGGCGGGGAGGGTATGGGTGATCGTGGGAGGGGGTGCGGGGAGGGTACGGGTGATCGTGGGAGGGGAGGCGGGGATGGAGGTTTAATATCAAGGCCAGAGTATCCCACTGGTACAATGAGGAAGGGAAGGGCCTGACCTGGCACCACTTCATGATGTCACTGAGGGCAAAGTGAGAAAACATTCCCATTTTATAACACACTCATCCAATGCCTTTCAGCTGTCTTGTTTTAATTGCAACATTGTAGAGGAGCATAACTCCCGAGCTGATCTGCTGGTTGTACAGAAAGTCACGATCCCACCCCAAGCACTGACTCAAATTCAGTCCCATCAATACACCATAGAAAATTAAATATAATTACCATGGCAACTAATCCAAAACATTCTAAGCCACAGAGGATCAAAGACATACAGATCAGAGTCCTGCCTTTATGCATCTAGAGAGAAAAAAAGAATATTAAACTGTATGTCTAAATTAAAGTGAGTGAATCGTCAATACCTGAGCTTTGTGCCAGGGCTGTGTCAGACTTTGAAGTGCATTTGGACACAGGAGGAGTGTGAGCTAAGCTCTCACAGATTCACCCATTACCCCTTCCTGGGTCACGGATTCTGTCTCAAAGGTCAGAGTTTCTTTTTCTTTTGCTGAAGTTATCACCAAATTGTATCAGTTTCATTTACGAGTGTTGCTAACCAAAGAAAAACATAAGTTAAAGCAATTTTACCATCAGCACTTCAATTTCTAACTTCAATCAGTTTAGTGGTTTTGTTTTGAAGTTTCTAACAGTAGATCAGCACGACCATTCAATGAGGGCCAGACACACCATACAGTGAGGACCAGACATACCGTACATAGGATTGTAGGAACAGGGATAGGCTATTCAGCCCCTTGAGCCTGTTCCGCCATTCAATGAGATCATGGCTGATCTGTGACCTAACTCCATATACCCGCCTTAGCCCCATATCCCTCAATACTTTTGGTTAACAAAAATCTATCAGATTTAAAATTAACAATTGAGCTAGCATTAACTGCCGATTGTGGAAGAGAATTCCAAACTTCTACCACCCTTTGTGTGTAGAAGTATTTCCTAACTTCACTCCTGAAAGTCCTGGCTCTAATCTTTAGGCTGTGTCATCTAGTCCTAGACTCCCCAACCAGCGGAAATAGTTTATCTCTATCTACCCTATCAGTTCCCCTTAGTATCTTGAAAACTTCAATCAAATCACCCATTAATCTTCTAAACTCCAGGAAATACAAGCCTAGTTTGTGTAATTTCTCCTCATAATTTAATCCTTGGAGTCCAGGTATCATTTTCATAAATCTACGCTGCACTCCCTCCAAGGTCACTATATCCTTCCTAAGGTGCGGTGCCCAGAACTGAACAAGTATTCCAGGCGTGGTCTAACCAGGGCTTTGTATAGCTGCAGCATAACTTCTACCCCCTTGTATTCTAGGCCTCTAAATATAAAGGCCAGCATTCCACTAGCCTTTTTGATTATTTTCTGTACCTGTCCATGACATTTTAATGATCTACGTACATGGACCCCTAAATCTCTTTGGACCTCCACTGTTTCGAGCTTGTCACCATTTAGAAAGTACTCTGATCTGTTCTTTTTAGGTCCAAAGTGGATGTCCTCACACTTGCCTACATTGAAATCCATTTGCCACAGTTTTACCCATTCACTTAATCTATTAATATCTCTCTAATTTTATGCTTCCATCCTTACAATGCTGCCTATCTTTGTGTCATCAGCAAACTTGGATATGTGGTTCTCTATCCCGTCATCTAAGTCGTTAATAAATACAGTGAATAGTTGAGGCCCCAACACAGATCCCTGTGGGAAACCATTAGTCACATCTGCCAATTTGAGTACCTGCTATTATCCCTACTCTCGGCCTCCTGCCGCTCAGCCAATTTCCTAACCAGGTCAATAACTTGCCCTCAATTCCAAGAGCTTCAACTTTAGCTAACAGTCTCTTATGTGGGACTTTATCGAATGCCTTCTGTAAGTCCACATAAACAACATCCATAGACATTCCCCCGTTCACTACTTTAGTAATTTCTTCAAAAAATTCAATCAGGTTTGTCAGGCATTAGGGTTAGGGTTAGGGTTACCCTTTACAAATTCATGCTGGCTCTCTGATCAGCTGAAAATTTTCAAGATGTTCAGTCACTCTATCCTTAATTATAGACTCTAGTAATTTCCTGACAACAGATGTTAGGCAAACTGGTCTGTAATTCCCTGATTTCCCACTCTCACCTTTCTTAAATAGCGGAGTGACATGAGCAATTTTCCAATCTAAAGGAATGGGCCAGTGAGGGCCAGACACCGTACAGTGAGCACCGGACACCGTACAGTGAGGGCCAGACACCGTACGGTGAGCACCGGACACCGTACAGTGAGGGCCAGACACCGTACAGTGAGCACCGGACACCGTACAGTGAGGGCCAGACACCGTACGGTGAGCACCGGACACCGTACAGTGAGGGCCAGACACCGTACGGTGAGCACCGGACACCGTACAGTGAGGGCCAGACACCGTACAGTGAGGGCCAGACACCGTACAGTGAGCACCGGACACCATACAGTGAGGGCCAGACACCGTACGGTGAGCACCGGACACCGTACAGTGAGGGCCAGACACCGTACAGTGAGGGCCAGACACCGTACAGTGAGCACCGGACACCATACAGTGAGGGCCAGACACCGTACAGTGAGCACCGGACACCATACAGTGAGGGCCAGACACCGTACGGTGAGCACCGGACACCATACAGTGAGGGCCAGACACCGTACGGTGAGCACCGGACACCATACAGTGAGGGCCAGACACCATACAGTGAGCACCGGACACCGTACAGTGAGGGCCAGACACCGTACAGTGAGGGCCAGACACCGTACAGTGAGGGCCAGACACCGTACAGTGAGGGCCAGACACCGTACAGTGAGGGCCAGACACCGTATGGTGAGCACCGGACACCGTACAGTGAGGGCCAGACACCGTACGGTGAGCACCGGACACCATACAGTGAGGGCCAGACACCGTAAGTGAGGGCCAGACACCGTAAGTGAGGGCCAGACACCGTAAGTGAGGGCCAGACACCGTAAGTGAGGGCCAAATGCCGTACAGTGAGGGCGAGCTCACCTCCAGCAGTTTTCTCACAGTTGCTCCTGATCAGTGTAGGACAGGCAGCGGAAACGGCATTTCCTCACAGTTAGGGTGCAATGAGAGGGAGGAAATTGCGGCCACATGTTGACTTTTATTATTGCTTTGGGCAGCTGTTGTTGATCAGACCTGGACCTGACTTGGTGATACTGGGTGTGATGGCCAGAGTCTACAGCTCAGGGCCGCTGTCTCTGGCAAATCTTTCAACTGTCCAAATATTAGACAGAGCGACTAAGAATAGCAACTTACAACACCAGGTTATAGTCCAACAGTTTTATTTGAAAATCACAAGCTTTCGGAGCTTTCCTCCTTCGTCAGGTGAGTGAGTGAAGAGTGAGTGAACCCTTCACTCACTCACCTGACGAAGGAGGTAAGCTCCGAAAGCTTGTGATTTTCAAATAAAACTGTTGGACTATAACCTGGTGTTGTAAGATTCCTTACATTTGTCCACCCCAGTCCATCACCGGCATCTCCACATCAAGAATAGCAACAGCAGCTCCCAAGTCAATGAAATCAGCTGATTTTCCAATTCTTCAGGTAAACAGCACTGCTTCCCCAGGCACCGTATGCACACTTCGAGCACACTGCTCACTACTTACACACAGCCTGTCACTAGGAATCTCCTGTTGCCAGGATATATACAATACCTGCAGTGATGTTCGCCTGGTGCCAATAATAACAATTAGTAATTTCTCACATAAATACTCAGAAATATATAAAATTGTTTTACCTTGATCTAGACGAGGAAAAAACTTGAAGTTTCTTTTCCGAAGTTTAAAAGAATTACACAAACAATGGGGGGTGTTTTAAACAATTCAAAAAGCAGAGTCTAGCGTGGAGCTCAGGACTAAGCACAGCCAAGTCCCCTGTGCTAATGTGTGAATGTTTGAGGAGTGGGGAGAGAAGCCCTATTTATTTGTAGAAAATAATTAATGTCCGCATTATTTTTTTTCTCTTTACGTAAATGCATCCAGATTTTGAGAAGCATAAAAGGCTTTTCATTAAAGCATGTGCTACTTTTCAGCTATAATTTCTGTCAGGAAAATGGAGGTAATTATTGATAATTGACTCATCTTCATGCAGGAGGTTAGCAGGAGAGTGCCTTTTTTAAAGATTTTTTTCAGTAAACTGGAGGAGGACAGGGATTGGACGTCAAAACATCCACAAAGAACCTGAATGGCAAAGTAGAGTTAGACAGAAAGTGGAAGTCTGAGAGTTTAGTTAAAACATGAAAGTAAAATGGGGAGAGATGAAGAGTAATAGTGAAAAAGGAGGCATGGAGCATGCAAGCAGCAAAAGTACGCAGAGAAAACGGAGGCAGAGAAAACAAAAACATAAGTGGTAATAGAAAATTAAAATCCCAGAGAAAAGAAAGATAAAACAGTGAAGAATGAGAAAAAAAATCTATAAAATCGAAAGGTTAAACAGAGAGGAAGAAGCAGAAAGAGAGATAAAGAAAAATACAGAAAAAAGACAGATAGATGGAGAAGGAGAATGTGAAAAAGAAAAACAGAGAAAAGAGCCTTCATATTTTAGAAAGTAATAAAAAAAAGGATTAATTCCAGCCAACTGTGCAGATAGGAAGTTGGATTATAGGAGAGAGCCAATTACCAGGATTGGATACCCACCATCGTTAACCCACAATAAAAACACAGAAAATGGATTAATGGTAAAAGGAAGAATCTTAAAATATCAGTGAAATCATAACGTAAACAATGAGAAAAAGAGAGTTATCGCCTGTACTACAGAACACCACATCCCAGACACTCCTGTGCACTTACTCCACATGGTAGGGAATAGTAGGTGTGAATTAGAAACATAGGAAATAGGAGCAGGAGTAGGCCATTCGGCCCTTCGAGCCTGCTCCGCCATGCAATATGATCATGGCTGATCCTCTATCTCAATACCATATTCCCGCTCTCTCCCCATACCCCTTGATGCCTTTTGTGTCTAGAAATCTATCTAGCCCCTTCTTAAATATATTCAGTGACTTGGCCTCCACAGCCTTCTGTGGTAGAGAATTCCACAGGTTCACCACCCTCTGAGTGAAGAAATTTCTCCTCATCTCAGTCCTAAATGTCCTACCCCGTATCCTGAGACTGTGACCCCTCGTTCTGGACCCCCCAGCCAGGGGAAACATCCTCCCTACATCCAGTCTGTGTAGCCCTGTCAGAATGTTATATGTTTCAATGAGATCCCCTCTCATTCTTCTAAACTCGAGTGAATACAGGCCGAGTCGACCCAGTCCTGCCATCCCAGGAATCAGTCTGGTGAACCTTCGCTGCACTCCCTCTATGGCAAGTATATCCTTTCTTAGGTAAGGAGACCAAAACTGCACACAATACTCCAGGTGTGGTCTCACTAAGGCCCTGTATAACTGCAGTAAGACATCCTTGCTCCGGTACTCAAATCCTCTTGCAATGAAGGCCAACATACTATTTGCCTTCCTAATTGCTTGCTGCACCGGCAGGTTTGCTTTATCAGGAGGTGGATACAGTGAGAGTTGGGACAGGGTAGGGAGATAGGTGTTATTCTGCTTGTGCCATTTGGAGGAAGAGGAAGAGGAAGAGGTCAGTTGTGGACTTGCTACTTTCCTACAACGTATGAGAGAAACACGGAAGGCAGTGAACTTACAGGATGGTTTCATGCACTCAAGAGCAGTGTTAGCAGAAATCTAGGCAAGGCTTGGTATCTATAAACAAAATCAGACTGAGATCATCTCAGGTATATGAACAGGAACAGGAAGAGCCCAGCAGGCACTTTTCAGAGATAAACTAACTTACCCACCTTCTCACCAATCCTTCAATCCTTTCTCACTCCACAAATATCCAAATGTCTCTTGAACCCAGTACCTAACAGTGTGATACAAACATCATACTTCATTGCCAATGGGAGGAGAAATTGTGGTACATTATGTTCTGTGGACACAAATGGACAACACCACAAAGGCAAGATATTGGAGCCCATTACTTACAAAGAATTACATAGAATGCAGAAACAGACCACTCAGCCCAACAGGTCTGTGCTGGTGTTTATGCTGCACACGAACCTTGTCCCAGCCCTCTTTCATCTCACCCTATCAGCATAATAACTTGTCGTTGTTCATGGAGAAATCAGAGGCGAGAATCATGGCTTTATTCAGAAAAGGTTGTTAGAAGAAACTTCAGGCTTTTTCTTCTTCTACATCGGGGTTTTTATGTCAGTGTTTATCTGTGCAGCCCCAGAACCAGAGGACTCACAGCACCTGCAGCAGTCTGTTCGCTGTGATATGAATGGATCCAGAGCTTTAAACCACATGCCCCACCTCCATTCCTGAATAGGCTCGGCTTCCTATGGCCTGACCCACAAACACCCCATCACACAGTCATTTTAGTGATACGATAAAGCTGTCCCAGTGGGACTGCTTTTTTCAGGTACTGAACATAAGAACAGAACAAAAGAAATAGAAGTAGGAGTAGGCCATTCGGCCCCTCGAGCCTGCTCCTCCATTCAATCACATCATGTCGATTTTCTACTTCAACTCTACTTTCCCGCCCGATCTCCATATCCCTTGATTCCCTCAGTGTCCAAATATCCATCGATCTCAATCTTGAATATACTCAACGACTGAGCATCCACAGCCCTCTGGGGTAGAGAATTCCAACGATTTACAAATTTTTCCTCATCTCAATCCTAAATGACCGACCCCTTATGTTGAGTTCTAGACTCTCCAGCCAAAGGAAACAACCTCTCAACATCTGTCAAGCCCTCTAAGAATGTTAATCGTTTCAATGAGATCACCTCTCATTCTTCTAAACTCCAGAGAATATAGGCCCATTCTACTCAATCTCTCCTCATAGGTCAACCCTCTCATCCCAGGAATCAATCTAGTGAACATTCATTGCACCCCCTCTAAGGCAAGTATATCCTTCCTTAGGTGAGGAGACCAAAACTGTACACAGTACTCCAGGTGTGGTCTCACCAGAACCCTATATAATTGCAGCAAGTCCTCCTTACTTTATACTCCAAACCCCTTGCAATAAAGGCCAATGTACCATTTGCCTTCCTAATTGCTTGCTGTACCTGCATGTTAACTTTCTGTGATTTGTGTACAAGGACACCCAAATCCCTCTGAATACCAACATTTACTAGTCTCTCACCTTTTAAAAAATATTCTGCTTTTCCATTCTTCCTACCAAAGTGGATAATTTCACATTAGTGCCTGAGAGGGCAATGAGGTGAACTCTCGCTATATGTGAAGTCAGCTCATCAACAAGAACAGCAAAAACTTGCACTTATATGGTGCCTTTAATGTAGAAAACGTCTGAAGGTGCTTCACAGGGTGGTGGGGAAATGGACACTTAGCCAAGGAAGATTAGCAGGAGCATCGAAAAACATGGACAAAGAGGTGTGTTTTAAGGAGGTTCTTGAAGGAAGAGAGAGAGAGATAAAGAGGCAGAAGGATGTAGGAAGGGAATTACAGATAATGAGCCTGGTCAAAAGTGGTACTAGCATTGGCCCGGGAGCCTCCTGCCTACCCTGCTCTGGACAGCAGAGGTGTGAGCTCTGAGATTGGGGGGGGGGGAATGAAGGTACCAGGTTGGAGGATACTCACACTTCAATAAGAATGATAAATTTGTAGCTTCAGACAAGATGGCTGATGCGATTGTACAGCTGTCCATAGCCCAGTAATGTCACACGGCAAGTGCCGCTGACTGTGCAGGGAACTTTATTCAAACATAAATTTTATTGTAATGTTCTGCACTTACAAATGACAGAAACCTCTTCACCTTCTCTGTTCTATTCATTAGTTTGTGTGGTTCCTCTCTGAAGTGACATCTCCTGCTAAATGAATCATTTCAGTTCTTTACAACGTGAAGAATTTCTTCCGCTCTGGCTTCCAAATGTGCTTCTGCCTGCTCATGTTGTGTTGGTAATTGTTCCATTTTCGGGGTTACAAACAGCATTGACGATGACAGCACTGAGTGCACTGCAATGGTGCCTCTCTCAGATGGTACATTTCTTTCTCTCGGTAATATTTTTGCAGTAATAACTGCAATTAATTGAGAGCAATCAAAGTGACCTCACAAACACCGGATGATAATTTGACAGTGCGAACTAGCGATTGAGGGCAGAGCTCAGGATGATAACTAAGTGGCCTTGCACTGAAATGTTTGACCTAAGAGGGTGAATAAAAGCAGGGTCTTTGCTGAGGTAAGTTACCTTGATTATTATTATTTTTAAAATGTTCCTTTAATCTAATGATATTAACTTGTTGAATGCCAGTCTCACAGGAAATTGTGTGACTTTTGCTGAGATTGTCAGGCCCATTATATAAATGGAGAACTATTTTTAAATGTAAATTATTTGTATCACGTTTTGGTTTTTCGATATTTCCTCCACCTTTAAATTCAACCATGCCATGCAATATCGATTGAGTGTGAGGGCAGGTGAATGATACATGCACCAGCTCCACTCAACCAACCACTAGATTCCCTGAATCAATGGTTCCATGAATCAGTCAGCGTGGATTTGTTAAGGGAAAGTCGTGACTGACTAACTTGATTGAATTTTTTGAGGAGGTAACAAGGAGGGTCGATGAGGGTAGTGCATTTGATGTAGTCTACCTGGATTTTGGCAAGGCTTTCAACAAGGTCCCACATGGCACACTGGTCAAACTTGCCACTCTCCCATGGGATCCAAGGGAGAGTGGCAAGTTGGATCCAAAATTGGCTCAGGAGCAGGGTAACAGTCGACGGGTGTTTTGCGACTGGAAGGTTGTTTCCAGTGGGGTCCCACGAGGCTCAGTACTAGGTCATTTGCTTTTTGTGATGCATATTAATGATTTGGACTTAAACATAGGGGGCATGATTAAAAAGTTTACAGATGATACAAAAATTGGCCGTGTGGTTGACAATGAGGAGGAAAGCTGTAGACTGCAGGAAGATATCAATGGACTGGTCAGGTGGGCAGAAAAGTGGCAAATGGAATTCAATCCAGACAAGTGTGAGGTAATGCATTTGGGGAGGGCAAAGAAGGCAAGGGAATACACAATAAATGGGAGGATAGTGAGAGGTGTAGAGGAAGTGAGGGACCTTGGAGTGCATGTCCACAGATCCCTGAAGGTAGCAGGAGAGGTAGATACGGTGGTTAAGAAGGCATATGGAATACTTTCCTTTATTAGCCGAGACATAGAATTTAAGAGCAGGGAAGTTATGCTGGAACAGTATAAAACACTGGTGAGGCCACAACTTGAGTACTGTGTACAGCCCCACAGGAAAAGTATCTGCAACTCAGCAAGGCTTCTTCGATAGCACTTCCCAAACCCGCGACCTCTACCACCTAGATGGGCAGGTTACAATTACCCTGGATAGGTTACAGTTACCCTGGATAGGTTACAATTACACTGGATGGGTTACAATTACACTGGATGGGTTACAACCATCTTCAGCCAGAAGTGCCGAGTGGATGTTCCATCTCGGCCTCCTCCCGATATCCCCACCATCACAGAAGCCAGTCTTCAGCCAATTCGATTCACTTCACGTGATATCAAGAAACGGCTGACTGCACTGGATACAGCAAAGGCTATGGGCCCCAACAACATCCCAGCTGTAGTGCTGAAGACTTGTGCTCCAGAACTAGCTGCCCCTCTAGCCTAGCTGTTCCAGTACAGCTACAACACTGGCATCTACCCGACAATGTGGAAAATTGCCCAGGTATGTCCTGTCCACAATGGGCAGGACAAATCCAATCCGGCTAATTACCGCCCTATCAGTCTACTCTCAATCATCAGCAAAGTGATGGAAGGTGTCGTCAACAGTGCTATCAAGTGGCACTTACTCACCAATAACCTGCTCACCGATGCTCAGTTTGGGTTCCGCCAGGACCACTCGGCTCCAGACCTCATTACAGCCTTGGTCCAAACATGGACAAAAGAGCTGAATTCCAGAGGTGAGGTGAGAGTGACTGCCCTTGACATCGAGGCAGCATTTGACCGAGTGTGGCACCAAGGAGCCCGAGTAAAATTGAAGTCAATGGGAATCAGGGGGAAAACTCTCCAGTGGCTGGAGTCATACCTAGCACAAAGGAAGATGGTAATGGTTGTTGGAGGCCAATCATCTCAGCCCCTGGGCCTTGTTGCAGGAGTTCCTCAGGGCAGTGTCCTAGGATCAACCATCTTCAGCTGCTTCATCAATGACCTTCCCTCCATCATAAGGTCAGAAATGGGGATGTCTGCGGATGATTGCACAGTGTTCAGTTCCATTCGCAACCCCTCAAATAATGAAGCAGTCCGAGCCCACATGCAGCAAGATCTGGACAACATCCAGGCTTGGGCTCATAAGTGGCAAGTAACATTCGCGCCAGATAAGTGCCAGGCAATGATCATCAAGAGAGAGTCTAACCACCTCCCCTTGACATTCAACGGCATTACCATCGCCGAATCCCCCACCATCAACATCCTGGGGGTCACCATTGACCAGAAACTTAACTGGACCAGCCATATAAATACTGTGGCTACGAGAGCAGGTCAGAGGCTGGGTATTCTGTGACGAGTGACTCACCTCCTGACTCCCGAAAGACTTTCCACCATCTACAAGGCACAAGTCAGGAGTGTGATGGAATACTCTCCACTTGCCTGGATGAGTGCAGCTCCAACAACACTCAAGAAGCTCGACACCATCCAAGATAAAGCATCCCGCTTGATTGGCACCCCATCCACCACCCTAAACATTCACTCCATTCACCACCAACGTACAGTGGCTGCAGTGTGTACCATCCACAGGATGCACTGCAGCAACTCACCAAGGCTTCTTCGACAGCACCTCCCAAACCCGCGACCTCTACCACCTAGAAGGACAAGAGCAGCAGGCGCATGGGAACAACACCACCTGCATGTTCCCCTCCAAGTCACACACCATCCCGACTTGGAAATATATCGCCGTTCCTTCATCGTCGCTGGGTCAAAGTCCTAGAACTCCCTTCCTAACAGCACTGTGGGAGAACCTTCACCACACGGACTGCAGAGGTTCAAGAAGGCGGCTCACCACCACCTTCTCAAGGGCAATTAGGGATGGGCAATAAATGCCGGCCTCGCCAGCGACGCCCACATCCCATGAACGAATTTTTAAAAATTACACTGAATAGCTTACAATTACCCTGGATAGGTTACAATTACACTGGATGGGTTACAATTACCCTGGATAGGTTACAATTACACTGGATAGGTTAAAATTACCCTGGATGGGCTACAATTACACTGAATGGGTTAAAATTAACCTGGATGGCTTACAATTACACTGGATAGGTTAAAATTACACTGGATGGGTTACAGTTACCCCGAATAGGTGACAGTTACCCTGGATAGATTACAATTACCCTGGATGGGTTACAATTACACTGGATGGGTTACAATTACACTGGATAGATTACAATTACCCTGGATAGGGTACAATTACCCTGGATGGGTTACAATTACACTGGATAGGTTACAGTTACTCTGGATAGGTCACAATTACCCTGGATAGGTCACAATTACCCTGGATAGGGTACAATTACCCTGGATGGATTACAATTACCCTGGATGAGTTACAATTACCCTGGATAGGTTACAATTACCCTGGATTGATTATAATTACACTGGATAGGTTATAGTTATCCTGGATAGGTTACAATTACCCTGGATAGGCTACAATTACCCTGGATAGATTATAATTACACTGGATAGATTACAATTACCCTGGATAGGGTACAATTACCCTGGATAGGTTACAATTACACTGGATGCGTTACAATTACATTGGATAGGGTACAGTTACTCTGGATAGGTCACAATTACCCTGGATAGGTCACAATTACCCTGGATAGGGTACAATTACCCTGGATGGATTACAATTACCCTGGATGAGTTACAATTACCCTGGATAGGTTACAATTACCCTGGATTGATTATAATTACACTGGATAGGTTATAGTTATCCTGGATAGGTTACAATTACCCTGGATAGGTTACAATTACCCTGGATAGATTATAATTACACTGGATAGGTTACAATTACCCTGGATAGGTTACAGTTATACTGGATGAGTTACAATTACCCTGGATGGTTACAATTACCCTGGATAGGTTACAATTACCCTGGATAGGTTACAATTTCCCTGGATAGGTTACAGTTATCCTGCAGAGGTTACAATTACCCTGGATAGGTTACAGTTATCCTGGATGGATTACAATTACCCTGGATAAGTTACAATTACCCTGGATAGGTTACAATTTCCCTGGATAGGTTACAGTTATCCTGGATGGATTACAATTACCCTGGATAGGTTACAATTACCCTGGATAGGTTACAATTTCCCTGGATAGGTTACAATTACCCTGGATAGGTTACAGTTATCCTGGATAGGTTACAATTACCCTGGATAGGTTACAGTTATCCTGGATGGATTACAATTACCCTGGGTAGGTTACAATTACCCTGGATAGGTTACAGTTATCCCGGATAGGTTACAATTACCCTGGATAGGTTACAGTTATCCTGGATGGATTACAATTACCCTGGATAGGTTACAATTACCCTGGATAGGTTACAATTACACTGGATAGGTTAAAATTACCCTGGATGGGCTACAATTACACTGAATGGGTTAAAATTACCCTGGATGGGCTACAATTACACTGAATGGGTTAAAATTACCCTGGATGGCTTACAATTACACTGGATAGGTTAAAATTACACTGGATGGGTTACAGTTACCCCGAATAGGTGACAGTTATCCTGGATGGATTACAATTACCCTGGATAGGTTACAGTTATCCTGGATGGATTACAATTACACTGGATAGGTTACAATTACCCTGGATAGATTACAATTATCTGGATAGGTTACAATTTCCCTGGATGGATTACAATTACCATGGATAGGTTACAGTTATCCTGGATGGATTACAATTACCCTGGATAGGTTACAGTTATCCTGGATGGATTACAATTACATGGATAGGTTACAGTTATCCTGGATGGATTACAATTACCCTGGATAGGTTACAATTACCCTGGATAGGTTACAGTTATCCTGGATGGATTACAATTACCTGGATAGGTTACAGTTATCCTGGATGGATTACAATTACCCTGGATAGGTTACAATTACCCTGGATAGGTTACAGTTATCCTGGATGGATTACAATTACCCTGGATAGGTTTAAGTTATCCTGGATAGGTTACAGTTATCCTGGATGGATTACAATTACCCTGGATAGGTTACAGTTATCCTGGATGGATTACAATTGCCCTGGATAGGTTACAGTTATCCTGGATAGGTTACAGTTATCCTGGATGGATTACAATTACCCTGGATAGGTTACAATTACCCTGGATAGGTTACAGTTATCCTGGATGGATTACAATTACCCTGGATAGGTTACAGTTATCCTGGATGGATTACAATTACCTGGATAGGTTACAGTTATCCTGGATGGATTACAATTACCCTGGATAGGTTAAAGTTATCCTGGATGGATTACAATTACCCTGGATAGGTTACAGTTACCCTGGATGGATTACAATTACTCTGGATAGGTTACAGTTACCTGGATGGATTACAATTACCTGGATAGGTTACAGTTATCCTGGATAGGTTACAGTTATCCTGGATAGGTTACAATTACCCTGGATAGGTTACAGTTACCCTGGATGGATTACAATTACCCTGGATAGGTTACAATTACCCTGGATAGGTTACAATTACACTGGATAGGTTACAATTACCCTGGATAGATTACAATTACCTGGATAGGTTACAATTATCCTGGATAGGTTACAATTACCCTGGATAGATTACAATTAACCTGGATAGATTACAATTACCCTGGATATGTTACAATTACACTGGATGGGTTACAATTACCCTGTATATGTTACAATTACCCTGAATAGGTTACAATTACACTGGATAGGTGACAATTACCCTGGATAGGTTACAATTACCCTGGATGAGTTACAATTACCCTGGATGAGTTGCAATTACCCTGGATAGGTTACAGTTATTCTGGATAGGTTACAATTTCGCTGGATAGGTTACAGTTATCCTGGATCGGTTACAATTACCCTGGATAGGTTACAATTACCCTGGATAGGTTACAGTTATTCTGGATGGATTACAATTACCCTGGGTAGGTTACAATTATCCTGGATAGGTTACAATTTCGCTGGATAGGTTACAGTTATCCTGGATAGGTTACAATTACCCTGGATAGGTTACAATTACCCTGGATAGGTTACAGTTATCCTGGATGGATTACAATTACCCTGGGTAGGTTACAATGACCCTGGATAGGTTACAGTTATCCCGGATAGGTTACAATTACCCTGGATAGGTTACAGTTATCCTGGATGGATTACAATTACCCTGGATAGGTTACAATTACCCTGGAAATGTCACAGTTACCCTGGATGGATTACAATTACCCTGGATAGGTTACAATTACCCTGGATAGATTACAATTAACCTGGATAGATTACAATTACCCTGGATATGTTACAATTACACTGGATGGGTTACAATTACACTGGATGGGTTACAATTACGCTGGATGTGTTACAATTACCCTGGATAGGTTACAATTACACTGGATAGGTTAAAATTACCCTGGATGGGTTACAATTACACTGGATGGGTTATAATTACCCTGGATGGGTTACAATTACACTGGAAGGGTTACAATTACACTGGATAGGTTACAGTTACTCTGGATAGGTGACAATTACCCTGGATAGGTTACAATTACCCTGGATGGATTACAATTACCCTGGATGAGTTACAATTACCCTGGATGAGTTGCAATTACCCTGAATAGGTTACAATTATCCTGGATAGGTTACAATTACACTGGATAGGTTACAGTTATCCTGGATAGGTTAGAATTATCCTGGATAGGTTACAATTACCCTGGATAGGTTACAATTACCCTGGATAGGTTACAGTTATCCTGGATGGATTACAATTACCCTGGATAGGTTACAGTTATCCTGGATGGATTACAATTACCCTGGATAGGTTACAGTTATCCTGGATGGATTACAATTACCCTGGAGTGGTTACAATTACCCTGGATAGATTGCAATTATGCTGGATAGGTTACAATTACCCTGGATAGGTTAAAGTTATCCTGGATGGATTACAATTACCCTGGATAGGTTACAATTACTCTGGATAGGTTACAATTACCCTGGATAGGTTACAATTACTCTGGATAGGTTACAATTACACTGGATAGGTTAAAATTACCCTGGATGGGTTACAATTACACTGGATAGGTTAAAATTACCCTGGATGGGTTACAATTACACTGGAAGGGTTACAATTACACTGGATAGGTTACAGTTACTCTGGATAGGTGACAATTACCCTGGATAGGTTACAATTACCCTGGATGGATTACAATTACCCTGGATGAGTTACAATTACCCTGGATGAGTTGCAATTACCCTGGATAGGTTACAGTTATCCTGGATAGGTTACAATTATCCTGGATAGGTTACAATTACCCTGGATAGGTTACAATTACCCTGGATAGGTTACAGTTATCCTGGATGGATTACAATTACCCTGGATAGGTTACAGTTATCCTGGATGGATTACAATTACCCTGGATAGGTTACAATTACACTGGATGGGTTACAATTACCCTGGATAGGTTACAATTACACTGGATAGGTTAAAATTACCCTGGACGGGCTACAATTACACTGAATGGGTTAAAATTACCCTGGATGGGTTACAATTACACTGGATAGCTTAAAATTACACTGGATGGGTTACAGTTACCCCAAATAGGTGACAGTTACCCTGGATAGATTTCAATTACCCTGGATGGGTTACAATTACACTGGATGGGTTACAATTACACTGGATAGATTACAATTACCCTGGATAGGGTACAATTACCCTGGATAGGTTACAATTACACTGGATGGGTTACAATTACACTGGATAGGTTACAGTTACTCTGGATAGGTCACAATTACCCTGGATAGGTTACGATTACCCAGGATAGGTTACAATTACCCTGGATGGATTACAATTACCCTGGATGAGTTACAATTACTCCGGATAGGTTACAATTACCCTGGATTGATTATAATTACACTGGATAGGTTACAGTTATCCTGGATAGGTTACAATTACCCTGGATGGATTACAATTAACCTGGATAGATTATAATTACACTGGATAGGTTACAATTACCCTGGATAGGTTACAATTTCCCTGGATAGGTTACAGTTATCCTGGATAGGTTACAATTACCCTGGATAGGTTACAATTACCCTGGATGGATTACAATTAAACTAGATAGATTATAATTACACTGGAGAGGTTACAATTACCCTGGATAGATTACAATTACCCTGGATAGGTTACAATTACCCTGGATAGGTTACAATTACCCTGGATGGATTACAATTAACCTAGATAGATTATAATTACACTGGAGAGGTTACAATTACCCTGGATAGATTACAATTACCCTGGATAGGTTACAATTACCCTGGATAGGTTACAGTTAGCCTGGATGGATTACAATTACCCTGGATAGGTTACAATTTCCCTGGATAGGTTACAGTTATCCTGGATAGGTTACACTTTCCCTGGATAGGTTACAATTACCCTGGATAGGTTACAGTTATCCTGGATAGGTTACAATTTCCCTGGATAGGTTACAGTTATCCTGGATATGTTACAGTTAGCCTGGATGGATTACAATTACCCTGGATAGGTTACAGTTATCCCGAATAGGTTACAGTTATCCTGGATAGGTTACAATTTCCCTGGATAGGTTACAGTTATCCCGAATAGGTTACAATTACCCTGGATAGGTTAAAATTACCCTGGATAGGTTACAATTACCCTGGATAGGTTACAGTTATCCTGGATGGATTACAATTACCCTGGATAGGTTACAATTACCCTGTTTAGGTTACAGTTATCCTGGATAGGTTACAATTACCCTGGATAGGTTACAGTTATCCTGGATGGATTACAATTACCCTGGATAGGTTACAATTACCCTGGATAGGTTACAGTTATCCTGGATAGGTTACAATTACCCTGGATAGGTTACAATTACCCTGGATAGGTTACAGTTAGCCTGGATGGATTACAATTACCCTGGATAGGTTACAATTACCCTCGATGGATTACAATTTCCCTGGATAGGTTACAATTACCCTGGATAGGTTACAGTTATCCTGGATAGGTTACAATTACCCTCGATAGGTTACAATTACCCTGGATAGGTTACCGTTATCCCGAATAGGTTACAATTACCCTGGATAGGTTACAATTACCCTGGATAGGTTACAGTTATCCTGGATGGATTACAATTACCCTGGATAGGTTACAATTACCCTGGATAGGTTACAATTACCCTGGATAGCTTACAGTTATCCTGGATGGATTACAATTACCCTGGATAGGTTACAATTACCCTGGATAGGTTACAATTACCCTGGATAGGTTACAATTACCCTGGATAGGTTACAGTTATCCTGGATGGATTACAATTACCCTGGATAGGTTACAATTACCCTGGATAGGTTACAGTTACCCTGGATGGATTACAATTACGCTGGATAGGTTACAGTTATCCCGGATAGGTTACAATTACCCTGGATAGGTTACAGTTATCCTGGATGGATTATAATTACCCTGGATGGATTACAATTACCCTGGATGAGTTACAATTACCCTGGTTGAGTTGCAATTACCCTGGATAGGTTACAATTATCCTGGATAGGTTACAATTTCCCTGGATATGTTACAGTTATCCTGGATAGGTTACAATTACCCTGGATAGGTTACAATTACCCTGGATAGGTTACAGTTATCCTGGAAGGGTTACAGTTACCCTGGATAGGTTACAGTTATCCTGGATGGATTACAATTACCTGGATACGTTACAGTTATCCTGGATGGATTACAATTACCTGGATAGGTTACAGTTATCCTGGATAGGTTACAGTTATCCTGGATGGATTACAATTACCCTGGATAGGTTACAGTTATCCTGGATGGATTACAATTACCCTGGATAGGTTACAATTACCCTGGATGGATTACAATTACCCTGGATAGGTTACAATTACCCTGGATAGGTTACAGTTATCCTGGATGGATTACAATTACCCTGGATAGGTTACAGTTATCCTGGATGGATTACAATTACCCTGGATAGGTTACAATTACCCTGGATGGATTACAATTACCCTGGTTAGGTTACAGTTATCCTGGATGGATTACAATTACCCTGGATAGGTTACAATTACCCTGGATAGGTTACAGTTATCCTGGATAGGTTACAATTACCCTGGATAGGTTACAGTTACCCTGGATGGATTACAATTACACTGGATAGGTTACAATTACCCTGGATAGATTACAATTATCTGGATAGGTTACAATTACCCTGGATGGATTACAATTACCATGGATAGGTTACAGTTATCCTGGATGGATTACAATTACCCTGGATAGGTTACAGTTATCCTGTATGGATTACAATTACATGGATAGGTTACAGTTTTCCTGGATGGATTACAATTACCCTGGATAGGTTACAATTACCCTGGATAGGTTACAGTTATCCTGGATGGATTACAATTACCTGGATAGGTTACAGTTATCCTGGATAGGTTACAGTTATCCTGGATGGATTACAATTACCCTGGATAGGTTACAATTACCCTGGATAGGTTACAGTTATCCTGGATGGATTACAATTACCCTGGATAGGTTTCAGTTATCCTGGATAGGTTACAGTTATCCTGGATGGATTACAATTACCCTGGATAGGTTACAGTTATCCTGGATGGATTACAATTGCCCTGGATAGGTTACAGTTATCCTGGATAGGTTACAGTTATCCTGGATGGATTACAATTACCCTGGATAGGTTACAATTACCCTGGATAGGTTACAGTTATCCTGGATGGATTACAATTACCCTGGATAGGTTACAGTTATCCTGGATGGATTACAATTACCTGGATAGGTTACAGTTATCCCTAATGGATTACAATTACCCTGGATAGGTTACAGTTATCCTGGATGGATTACAATTACCCTGGATAGGTTACAGTTACCCTGGATGGATTACAATTACCCTGGATAGGTTACAGTTATCCTGGATGGATTACAATTACCTGGATAGGTTACAGTTATCCTGGATAGGTTACAGTTATCCTGGATAGGTTACAATTACCCTGGATAGGTTACAGTTACCCTGGATGGATTACAATTACCCTGGATAGGTTACAATTACCCTGGATAGGTTACAATTACACTGGATAAGTTACAATTACCCTGGATAGATTACAATTACCTGGATAGGTTACAATTATCCTGGATAGGTTACAATTACCCTGGATAGATTACAATTAACCTGGATAGATTACAATTACCCTGGATATGTTACAATTACACTGGATGGGTTACAATTACCCTGGATAGATTACAATTAACCTGGATAGATTACAATTACCCTGGATATGTTACAATTACCCTGTATGTGTTACAATTACCCTGAATAGGTTACAATTACACTGGATAGGTTAAAATTACCCTGGATGGGTTACAATTACACTGGATGGGTTAAAATTACCCTGGATGGGTGACAATTACACTGGAAGGGTTACAATTACACTGGATAGGTTACAGTTACTCTGGATAGGTGACAATTACCCTGGATAGGTTACAATTACCCTGGATGGATTACAATTACCCTGGATGAGTTACAATTACCCTGGTTGAGTTGCAATTACCCTGGATAGGTTACAATTATCCTGGATAGGTTACAATTTCCCTGGATATGTTACAGTTATCCTGGATAGGTTACAATTACCCTGGATAGGTTACAATTACCCTGGATAGGTTACAGTTATTCTGGATAGGTTACAATTACCCTGGATAGGTTACAGTTATCCTGGATGGATTACAATTACCCTGGATAGGTTACAATTACCCTGGATTGATTATAATTACACTGGATAGGTTACAGTTATCCTGGATAGGTTACAATTACCCTGGATGGATTACAATTAACCTGGATAGATTATAATTACACTGGATAGGTTACAATTACCCTGGATAGGTTACAATTTCCCTGGATAGGTTACAGTTATCCTGGATAGGTTACAATTACCCTGGATAGGTTACAATTACCCTGGATGGATTACAATTAACCTAGATAGATTATAATTACACTGGAGAGGTTACAATTACCCTGGATAGATTACAATTACCCTGGATAGGTTACAATTACCCTGGATGGATTACAATTAACCTAGATAGATTATAATTACACTGGAGAGGTTACAATTACCCTGGATAGATTACAATTACCCTGGATAGGTTACAATTACCCTGGATAGGTTACAGTTAGCCTGGATGGATTACAATTACCCTGGATAGGTTACAATTTCCCTGGATAGGTTACAGTTATCCTGGATAGGTTACACTTTCCCTGGATAGGTTAGAATTACCCTGGATAGGTTACAGTTATCCTGGATAGGTTACAATTTCCCTGGATAGGTTACAGTTATCCTGGATCGGTTACAGTTAGCCTGGATGGATTACAATTACCCTGGATAGGTTACAGTTATCCCGAATAGGTTACAGTTATCCTGGATAGGTTACAATTTCCCTGGATAGGTTACAGTTATCCCGAATAGGTTACAATTACCCTGGATAGGTTAAAATTACCCTGGATAGGTTACAATTACCCTGGATAGGTTACAGTTATCCTGGATGGATTACAATTACCCTGGATAGGTTACAATTACCCTGTTTAGGTTACAGTTATCCTGGATAGGTTACAATTACCCTGGATAGGTTACAGTTATCCTGGATGGATTACAATTACCCTGGATAGGTTACAATTACCCTGGATAGGTTACAGTTATCCTGGATGGATTACAATTACCCTGGATAGGTTACAATTACCCTGGATAGGTTACAGTTAGCCTGGATGGATTACAATTACCCTGGATAGGTTACAATTGCCCTCGATGGATTACAATTACCCTGGATAGGTTACAATTACCCTGGATAGGTTACAGTTATCCTGGATAGGTTACAATTACCCTCGATAGGTTACAATTACCCTGGATAGGTTACCGTTATCCCGAATAGGTTACAATTACCCTGGATAGGTTACAATTACCCTGGATAGGTTACAGTTATCCTGGATGGATTACAATTACCCTGGATAGGTTACAATTACCCTGGATAGGTTACAATTACCCTGGATAGCTTACAGTTATCCTGGATGGATTACAATTACCCTGGATAGGTTACAATTACCCTGGATAGGTTACAATTACCCTGGATAGGTTACAGTTATCCTGGATGGATTACAATTACCCTGGATAGGTTACAATTACCCTGGATAGGTTACAGTTACCCTGGATGGATTACAATTACGCTGGATAGGTTACAGTTATCCCGGATAGGTTACAATTACCCTGGATAGGTTACAGTTATCCTGGATGGATTACAATTACCCTGGATAGGTTACAGTTATCCTGGATAGGTTACAATTACCCTGGATAGGTTACAGTTACCCTGGATAGGTTACAATTACCCTGGATAGTTTACAGTTATCCTGGATGGATTACAATTACCCTGGATAGGTTACAGTTATCCCGGATAGGTTACAATTACCCTGGATAGGTTACAGTTATCCTGGAAGGGTTACAGTTACCCTGGATCGGTTACAGTTATCCTGGATGGATTACAATTACCTGGATACGTTACAGTTATCCTGGATGGATTACAATTACCTGGATAGGTTACAGTTATCCTGGATAGGTTACAGTTATCCTGGATGGATTACAATTACCCTGGATAGGTTACAGTTATCCTGGATGGATTACAATTACCCTGGATAGGTTACAATTACCCTGGATGGATTACAATTACCCTGGATAGGTTACAATTACCCTGGATAGGTTACAGTTATCCTGGATGGATTACAATTACCCTGGATAGGTTACAGTTATCCTGGATGGATTACAATTACCCTGGATAGGTTACAGTTATCCTGGATGGATTACAATTACCCTGGATAAGTTACAATTACCCTGGATAGGATACAATTTCCCTGGATAGGTTACAGTTATCCTGGATGGATTACAATTACCCTGGATAGGTTACAGTTATCCTGGATGGATTACAATTACCTGGATAGGTTACAGTTATCCTGGATAGGTTACAGTTATCCTGGATGGATTACAATTACTCTGGATAGGTTACAATTACCCTGGATAGGTTACAGTTATCCTGGATTGATTACAATTACCCTGGATAGGTTTCAGTTATCCTGGATAGGTTACAGTTATCCTGGATGGATTACAATTACCCTGGATAGGTTACAGTTATCCTGGATGGATTACAATTGCCCTGGATAGGTTACAGTTATCCTGGATAGGTTACAGTTATCCTGGATGGATTACAATTACCCTGGATAGGTTACAATTACCCTGGATAGGTTACAGTTATCCTGGATGGATTACAATTACCCTGGATAGGTTACAGTTATCCTGGATGGATTACAATTACCTGGATAGGTTACAGTTATCCCTAATGGATTACAATTACCCTGGATAGGTTACAGTTATCCTGGATGGATTACAATTACCCTGGATAGGTTACAGTTACCCTGGATGGATTACAATTACCCTGGATAGGTTACAGTTATCCTGGATGGATTACAATTACCTGGATAGGTTACAGTTATCCTGGATAGGTTACAGTTATCCTGGATAGGTTACAGTTACCCTGGATGGATTACAATTACCCTGGATAGGTTACAGTTACCCTGGATGGGTTACAATTACACTGGATAAGTTACAATTACCCTGGATAGATTACAATTACCTGGATAGGTTACAATTATCCTGGATAGGTTACAATTACCCTGGATAGATTACAATTAACCTGGATAGATTACAATTACCCTGGATATGTTACAATTACACTGGATGGGTTACAATTACCCTGTATGTGTTACAATTACCCTGAATAGGTTACAATTACACTGGATAGGTTAAAATTACCCTGGATGGGTTACAATTACACTGGATGGGTTAAAATTACCCTGGATGGGTTACAATTACACTGGAAGGGTTACAATTACACTGGATAGGTTACAGTTACTCTGGATAGGTGACAATTACCCTGGATAGGTTACAATTACCCTGGATGGATTACAATTACCCTGGATGAGTTACAATTACCCTGGTTGAGTTGCAATTACCCTGGATAGGTTACAATTATCCTGGATAGGTTACAATTTCCCTGGATAGGTTACAGTTATCCTGGATAGGTTACAATTACCCTGGATAGGTTACAATTACCCTGGATAGGTTGCAGTTATTCTGGATAGGTTACAATTACCCTGGATAGGTTACAGTTATCCTGGATGGATTACAATTACCCTGGATAGGTTACAATTACCCTGGATTGATTATAATTACACTGGATAGGTTACAGTTATCCTGGATAGGTTACAATTACCCTGGATGGATTACAATTAACCTGGATAGATTATAATTACACTGGATAGGTTACAATTACCCTGGATAGGTTACAATTTCGCTGGATAGGTTACAGTTATCCTGGATAGGTTACAATTACCCTGGATAGGTTACAATTACCCTGGATGGATTACAATTAACCTAGATAGATTATAATTACACTGGAGAGGTTACAATTACCCTGGATAGATTACAATTACCCTGGATAGGTTACAATTACCCTGGATAGGTTACAGTTAGCCTGGATGGATTACAATTACCCTGGATAGGTTACAATTTCCCTGGATAGGTTACAGTTATCCTGGATAGGTTACACTTTCCCTGGATAGGTTACAATTACCCTGGATAGGTTACAGTTATCCTGGATAGGTTACAATTTCCCTGGATAGGTTACAGTTATCCTGGATAGGTTACAGTTAGCCTGGATGGATTACAATTACCCTGGATAGGTTACAGTTATCCCGAATAGGTTACAGTTATCCTGGATAGGTTACAATTTCCCTGGATAGGTTACAGTTATCCCGAATAGGTTACAATTACCCTGGATAGGTTAAAATTACCCTGGATAGGTTACAATTACCCTGGATAGGTTACAGTTATCCTGGATGGATTACAATTACCCTGGATAGGTTACAATTACCCTGTTTAGGTTACAGTTATCCTGGATAGGTTA
Source organism: Heptranchias perlo (assembly GCF_035084215.1). Lineage (NCBI taxonomy): Eukaryota > Metazoa > Chordata > Chondrichthyes > Hexanchiformes > Hexanchidae > Heptranchias > Heptranchias perlo. Next base: position 364,783 of record NC_090364.1, read on the forward strand.
CAATTACCCTGGATAGGTTACAATTATCCTGGATGGATTACAATTACCCTGGATAGGTTACAATTACCCTGGATAGGTTACAGTTATCCTGGATAGGTTACAATTACCCTGGATAGGTTACAATTACCCTGGATAGGTTACAGTTAGCCTGGATGGATTACAATTACCCTGGATAGGTTACAATTACCCTCGATGGATTACAATTACCCTGGATAGGTTACAATTACCCTGGATAGGTTACAGTTATCCTGGATAGGTTACAATTACCCTCGATAGGTTACAATTACCCTGGATAGGTTACCGTTATCCCGAATAGGTTACAATTACCCTGGATAGGTTACAATTACCCTGGATAGGTTACAGTTATCCTGGATGGATTACAATTACCCTGGATAGGTTACAATTACCCTGGATAGGTTACAATTACCCTGGATAGCTTACAGTTATCCTGGATGGATTACAATTACCCTGGATAGGTTACAATTACCCTGGATAGGTTACAATTACCCTGGATAGGTTACAGTTATCCTGGATGGATTACAATTACCCTGGATAGGTTACAATTACCCTGGATAGGTTACAGTTACCCTGGATGGATTACAATTACGCTGGATAGGTTACAGTTATCCCGGATAGGTTACAATTACCCTGGATAGGTTACAGTTATCCTGGATGGATTACAATTACCCTGGATAGGTTACAGTTATCCTGGATAGGTTACAATTACCCTGGATAGGTTACAGTTATCCTGGATAGGTTACAATTACCCTGGATAGTTTACAGTTATCCTGGATGGATTACAATTACCCTGGATAGGTTACAGTTATCCCGGATAGGTTACAATTACTCTGGATAGGTTACAGTTATCCTGGAAGGGTTACAGTTACCCTGGATAGGTTACAGTTATCCTGGATGGATTACAATTACCTGGATACGTTACAGTTATCCTGGATGGATTACAATTACCTGGATAGGTTACAGTTATCCTGGATAGGTTACAGTTATCCTGGATGGATTACAATTACCCTGGATAGGTTACAGTTATCCTGGATGGATTACAATTACCCTGGATAGGTTACAATTACCCTGGATGGATTACAATTACCCTGGATAGGTTACAATTACCCTGGATAGGTTACAGTTATCCTGGATGGATTACAATTACCCTGGATAGGTTACAGTTATCCTGGATGGATTACAATTACCCTGGATAGGTTACAGTTATCCTGGATGGATTACAATTACCCTGGATAAGTTACAATTACCCTGGATAGGTTACAATTTCCCTGGATAGGTTACAGTTATCCTGGATGGATTACAATTACCCTGGATAGGTTACAGTTAGCCTGGATGGATTACAATTACCCTGGATAGGTTACGATTACCCTGGATAGGTTACAGTTATCCTGGATGGATTACAATTACCCTGGATAGGTTACAGTTATCCTGGATGGATTACAATTACCCTGGATAGGTTACAATTACCCTGGATGGATTACAATTACCCTGGTTAGGTTACAGTTATCCTGGATGGATTACAATTACCCTGGATAGGTTACAATTACCCTGGATAGGTTACAGTTATCCTGGATAGGTTACAATTACCCTGGATAGGTTACAGTTACCCTGGATGGATTACAATTACACTGGATAGGTTACAATTACCCTGGATAGATTACAATTATCTGGATAGGTTACAATTACCCTGGATGGATTACAATTACCATGGATAGGTTACAGTTATCCTGGATGGATTACAATTACCCTGGATAGGTTACAGTTATCCTGTATGGATTACAATTACATGGATAGGTTACAGTTTTCCTGGATGGATTACAATTACCCTGGATAGGTTACAATTACCCTGGATAGGTTACAGTTATCCTGGATGGATTACAATTACCTGGATAGGTTACAGTTATCCTGGATAGGTTACAGTTATCCTGGATGGATTACAATTACCCTGGATAGGTTACAATTACCCTGGATAGGTTACAGTTATCCTGGATGGATTACAATTACCCTGGATAGGTTTCAGTTATCCTGGATAGGTTACAGTTATCCTGGATGGATTACAATTACCCTGGATAGGTTACAGTTATCCTGGATGGATTACAATTGCCCTGGATAGGTTACAGTTATCCTGGATAGGTTACAGTTATCCTGGATGGATTACAATTACCCTGGATAGGTTACAATTACCCTGGATAGGTTACAGTTATCCTGGATGGATTACAATTACCCTGGATAGGTTACAGTTATCCTGGATGGATTACAATTACCTGGATAGGTTACAGTTATCCCTAATGGATTACAATTACCCTGGATAGGTTACAGTTATCCTGGATGGATTACAATTACCCTGGATAGGTTACAGTTACCCTGGATGGATTACAATTACCCTGGATAGGTTACAGTTATCCTGGATGGATTACAATTACCTGGATAGGTTACAGTTATCCTGGATAGGTTACAGTTATCCTGGATAGGTTACAATTACCCTGGATAGGTTACAGTTACCCTGGATGGATTACAATTACCCTGGATAGGTTACAATTACCCTGGATAGGTTACAATTACACTGGATAAGTTACAATTACCCTGGATAGATTACAATTACCTGGATAGGTTACAATTATCCTGGATAGGTTACAATTACCCTGGATAGATTACAATTAACCTGGATAGATTACAATTACCCTGGATATGTTACAATTACACTGGATGGGTTACAATTACCCTGTATGTGTTACAATTACCCTGAATAGGTTACAATTACACTGGATAGGTTAAAATTACCCTGGATGGGTTACAATTACACTGGATGGGTTAAAATTACCCTGGATGGGTTACAATTACACTGGAAGGGTTACAATTACACTGGATAGGTTACAGTTACTCTGGATAGGTGACAATTACCCTGGATAGGTTACAATTACCCTGGATGGATTACAATTACCCTGGATGAGTTACAATTACCCTGGTTGAGTTGCAATTACCCTGGATAGGTTACAATTATCCTGGATAGGTTACAATTTCCCTGGATAGGTTACAGTTATCCTGGATAGGTTACAATTACCCTGGATAGGTTACAATTACCCTGGATAGGTTACAGTTATTCTGGATAGGTTGCAATTACCCTGGATAGGTTACAGTTATCCTGGATGGATTACAATTACCCTGGGTAGGTTACAATTACCCTGGATAGGTTACAGTTATCCCGGATAGGTTACAATTACCCTGGGTAGGTTACAGTTATCCTGGATGGATTACAATTACCCTGGATAGGTTACAATTACCCTGGAAATGTCACAGTTACCCTGGATGGATTACAATTACCCTGGATAGGTTACAATTACCCTGGAAATGTCACAGTTACCCTGGATGGATTACAATTACCCTGGATAGGTTACAGTTATCCTGGATGGATTACAATTACCCTGGATAGGTTACAATTACCCTGGATAGGTTACAGTTATCCTGGATGGATTACAATTACCCTGGATAGGTTACAGTTAGCCTGGATGGATTACAATTACCCTGGATAGGTTACGATTACCCTGGATAGGTTACAGTTATCCTGGATGGATTACAATTACCTGGATAGGTTACAGTTATCCTGGATGGATTACAATTACCCTGGATAGGTTACAATTACCCTGGATAGGTTACAGTTACCCTGGATGGATTACAATTACACTGGATAGGTTACAATTAACCTGGATAGATTACAATTATCCTGGAAAGGTTACAATTACCCTGGATAGATTACAATTAACGTGGATGGAATACAATTACCCTGGATATGTTACAATTACACTGGATGGGTTACAATTACACTGGATGGGTTACAATTACCCTGGATGGGTTACAATTACACTGGATGGGTTGAAATTACCCTGGATGGGTTACAATTACACTGGATGGGTTAAACTTACCCTGGATGGATTACAATTACCCTGGATGAGTTGCAATTACCCTGAATAGGTTACAATTATCCTGGATAGGTTACAATTACACTGGATAGGTTACAGTTATCCTGGATAGGTTACAATTATCGTGGATAGGTTACAATTACCCTGGATAGGTTACAATTACCCTGGATGGGTTACAGTTATCCTGGATGGATTACAATTACCCTGGATAGGTTACAGTTATCCTGGATGGATTACAATTACCCTGGATAGGTTACAGTTAGCCTGGATGGATTACAATTACCCTGGAGTGGTTACAATTACCCTGGATAGATTACAATTATGCTGGATAGGTTACAATTACCCTGGATAGGTTAAAGTTATCCTGGATGGATTACAATTACACTGGATAGGTTACAGTTATCCTGGATGGATTACAATTACCCTGGATAGGTTACAATTACTCTGGATAGGTTACAATTACCCTGGATAGGTTACAATTACTCTGGATAGGTTACAATTACACTGGATAGGTTAAAATTACCCTGGATGGGTTACAATTACACTGGATGGGTTAAAATTACCCTGGATGGGTTACAATTACACTGGAAGGGTTACAATTACACTGGATAGGTTACAATTACCCTGGATTGATTATAATTACACTGGATAGGTTACAGTTATCCTGGATAGGTTACAATTACCCTGGATGGATTACAATTAACCTGGATAGATTATAATTACACTGGATAGGTTACAATTACCCTGGATCGGTTACAATTTCCCTGGATAGGTTACAGTTATCCTGGATAGGTTACAATTACCCTGGATAGGTTACAATTACCCTGGATGGATTACAATTAACCTAGATAGATTATAATTACACTGGAGAGGTTACAATTACCCTGGATAGATTACAATTACCCTGGATAGGTTACAATTACCCTGGATAGGTTACAATTACCCTGGATGGATTACAATTAACCTAGATAGATTATAATTACACTGGAGAGGTTACAATTACCCTGGATAGATTACAATTACCCTGGATAGGTTACAATTACCCTGGATAGGTTACAGTTATCCTGGATGGATTACAATTACCCTGGATAGGTTACAATTACCCTGTTTAGGTTACAGTTATCCTGGATAGGTTACAATTACCCTGGATAGGTTACAGTTATCCTGGATGGATTACAATTACCCTGGATAGGTTACAATTACCCTGGATAGGTTACAGTTATCCTGGATAGGTTACAATTACCCTGGATAGGTTACAATTACCCTGGATAGGTTACAGTTAGCCTGGATGGATTACGATTACCCTGGATAGGTTACAATTACCCTGGATAGCTTACAGTTATCCTGGATGGATTACAATTACCCTGGATAGGTTACAATTACCCTGGATAGGTTACAATTACCCTGGATAGGTTACAATTACCCTGGATAGGTTACAGTTATCCTGGATGGATTACAATTACCCTGGATAGGTTACAATTACCCTGGATAGGTTACAGTTACCCTGGATGGATTACAATTACGCTGGATAGGTTACAGTTATCCCGGATAGGTTACAATTACCCTGGATAGGTTACAGTTATCCTGGATGGATTACAATTACCCTGGATAGGTTACAGTTATCCTGGATAGGTTACAATTACCCTGGATAGGTTACAGTTATCCTGGATAGGTTACAATTACCCTGGATAGTTTACAGTTATCCTGGATGGATTACAATTACCCTGGATAGGTTTCAGTTATCCCGGATAGGTTACAATTACCCTGGATAGGTTACAGTTATCCTGGAAGGGTTACAGTTACCCTGGATAGGTTACAGTTATCCTGGATGGATTACAATTACCTGGATACGTTACAGTTATCCTGGATGGATTACAATTACCTGGATAGGTTACAGTTATCCTGGATAGGTTACAGTTATCCTGGATGGATTACAATTACCCTGGATAGGTTACAGTTATCCTGGATGGATTACAATTACCCTGGATAGGTTACAATTACCCTGGATGGATTACAATTACCCTGGATAGGTTACAATTACCCTGGATAGGTTACAGTTATCCTGGATGGATTACAATTACCCTGGATAGGTTACAGTTATCCTGGATGGATTACAATTACCCTGGATAGGTTACAATTACCCTGGATGGATTACAATTACCCTGGTTAGGTTACAGTTATCCTGGATGGATTACAATTACCCTGGATAGGTTACAATTACCCTGGATAGGTTACAGTTATCCTGGATAGGTTACAATTACCCTGGATAGGTTACAGTTACCCTGGATGGATTACAATTACACTGGATAGGTTACAATTACCCTGGATAGATTACAATTATCTGGATAGGTTACAATTACCCTGGATGGATTACAATTACCATGGATAGGTTACAGTTATCCTGGATGGATTACAATTACCCTGGATAGGTTACAGTTATCCTGTATGGATTACAATTACATGGATAGGTTACAGTTTTCCTGGATGGATTACAATTTCCCTGGATAGGTTACAATTACCCTGGATAGGTTACAGTTATCCTGGATGGATTACAATTACCTGGATAGGTTACAGTTATCCTGGATAGGTTACAGTTATCCTGGATGGATTACAATTACCCTGGATAGGTTACAATTACCCTGGATAGGTTACAGTTATCCTGGATGGATTACAATTACCCTGGATAGGTTTCAGTTATCCTGGATAGGTTACAGTTATCCTGGATGGATTACAATTACCCTGGATAGGTTACAGTTATCCTGGATGGATTACAATTGCCCTGGATAGGTTACAGTTATCCTGGATAGGTTACAGTTATCCTGGATGGATTACAATTACCCTGGATAGGTTACAATTACCCTGGATAGGTTACAGTTATCCTGGATGGATTACAATTACCCTGGATAGGTTACAGTTATCCTGGATGGATTACAATTACCTGGATAGGTTACAGTTATCCCTAATGGATTACAATTACCCTGGATAGGTTACAGTTATCCTGGATGGATTACAATTACCCTGGATAGGTTACAGTTACCCTGGATGGATTACAATTACCCTGGATAGGTTACAGTTATCCTGGATGGATTACAATTACCTGGATAGGTTACAGTTATCCTGGATAGGTTACAGTTATCCTGGATAGGTTACAATTACCCTGGATAGGTTACAGTTACCCTGGATGGATTACAATTACCCTGGATAGGTTACAATTACCCTGGATAGGTTACAATTACACTGGATAAGTTACAATTACCCTGGATAGATTACAATTACCTGGATAGGTTACAATTATCCTGGATAGGTTACAATTACCCTGGATAGATTACAATTAACCTGGATAGATTACAATTACCCTGGATATGTTACAATTACACTGGATGGGTTACAATTACCCTGTATGTGTTACAATTACCCTGAATAGGTTACAATTACACTGGATAGGTTAAAATTACCCTGGATGGGTTACAATTACACTGGATGGGTTAAAATTACCCTGGATGGGTTACAATTACACTGGAAGGGTTACAATTACACTGGATAGGTTACAGTTACTCTGGATAGGTAACAATTACCCTGGATAGGTTACAATTACCCTGGATGGATTACAATTACCCTGGATGAGTTACAATTACCCTGGTTGAGTTGCAATTACCCTGGATAGGTTACAATTATCCTGGATAGGTTACAATTTCCCTGGATAGGTTACAGTTATCCTGGATAGGTTACAATTACCCTGGATAGGTTACAATTACCCTGGATAGGTTACAGTTATTCTGGATAGGTTACAATTACCCTGGATAGGTTACAGTTATCCTGGATGGATTACAATTACCCTGGGTAGGTTACAATTACCCTGGATAGGTTACAGTTATCCCGGATAGGTTACAATTACCCTGGGTAGGTTACAGTTATCCTGGATGGATTACAATTACCCTGGATAGGTTACAATTACCCTGGAAATGTCACAGTTACCCTGGATGGATTACAATTACCCTGGATAGGTTACAATTACCCTGGAAATGTCACAGTTACCCTGGATGGATTACAATTACCCGGGATAGGTTACAATTACCCTGGATGGATTACAATTACCCTGGATAGGTTACAGTTATCCTGGATGGATTACAATTACCCTGGATAGGTTACAATTACCCTGGATAGGTTACAGTTATCCTGGATGGATTACAATTACCCTGGATAGGTTACAGTTAGCCTGGATGGATTACAATTACCCTGGATAGGTTACGATTACCCTGGATAGGTTACAGTTATCCTGGATGGATTACAATTACCTGGATAGGTTACAGTTATCCTGGATGGATTACAATTACCCTGGATAGGTTACAATTACCCTGGATAGGTTACAGTTACCCTGGATGGATTACAATTACACTGGATAGGTTACAATTACCCTGGATAGATTACAATTATCCTGGAAAGGTTACAATTACCCTGGATAGATTACAATTAACCTGGATAGAATACAATTACACTGGATGGGTTACAATTACACTGGATGGGTTACAATTACCCTGGATGGGTTACAATTACACTGGATGGGTTAAAATTACCCTGGATGGGTTACAATTACACTGGATGGGTTAAACTTACCCTGGATGGATTACAATTACCCTGGATGAGTTGCAATTACCCTGAATAGGTTACAATTATCCTGGATAGGTTACAATTACACTGGATAGGTTACAGTTATCCTGGATAGGTTACAATTATCGTGGATAGGTTACAATTACCCTGGATAGGTTACAATTACCCTGGATAGGTTACAGTTATCCTGGATGGATTACAATTACCCTGGATAGGTTACAGTTATCCTGGATGGATTACAATTACCTGGATAGGTTACAGTTATCCCTAATGGATTACAATTACCCTGGATAGGTTACAGTTATCCTGGATGGATTACAATTACCCTGGATAGGTTACAGTTACCCTGGATGGATTACAATTACCCTGGATAGGTTACAGTTATCCTGGATGGATTACAATTACCTGGATAGGTTACAGTTATCCTGGATAGGTTACAGTTATCCTGGATAGGTTACAATTACCCTGGATAGGTTACAGTTACCCTGGATGGATTACAATTACCCTGGATAGGTTACAATTACCCTGGATAGGTTACAATTACACTGGATAAGTTACAATTACCCTGGATAGATTACAATTACCTGGATAGGTTACAATTATCCTGGATAGGTTACAATTACCCTGGATAGATTACAATTAACCTGGATAGATTACAATTACCCTGGATATGTTACAATTACACTGGATGGGTTACAATTACCCTGTATGTGTTACAATTACCCTGAATAGGTTACAATTACACTGGATAGGTTAAAATTACCCTGGATGGGTTACAATTACACTGGATGGGTTAAAATTACCCTGGATGGGTTACAATTACACTGGAAGGGTTACAATTACACTGGATAGGTTACAGTTACTCTGGATAGGTGACAATTACCCTGGATAGGTTACAATTACACTGGAAGGGTTACAATTACACTGGATAGGTTACAGTTACTCTGGATAGGTGACAATTACCCTGGATAGGTTACAATTACCCTGGATGGATTACAATTACCCTGGATGAGTTACAATTACCCTGGTTGAGTTGCAATTACCCTGGATAGGTTACAATTATCCTGGATAGGTTACAATTTCCCTGGATAGGTTACAGTTATCCTGGATAGGTTACAATTACCCTGGATAGGTTACAATAACCCTGGATAAGTTACAGTTATTCTGGATAGGTTACAATTACCCTGGATAGGTTACAGTTATCCTGGATGGATTACAATTACCCTGGGTAGGTTACAATTACCCTGGATAGGTTACAGTTATCCCGGATAGGTTACAATTACCCTGGGTAGGTTACAGTTATCCTGGATGGATTACAATTACCCTGGATAGGTTACAATTACCCTGGAAATGTCACAGTTACCCTGGATGGATTACAATTACCCTGGATAGGTTACAATTACCCTGGAAATGTCACAGTTACCCTGGATGGATTACAATTACCCTGGATAGGTTACAATTACGCTGGATGGATTACAATTACCCTGGATAGGTTACAGTTATCCTGGATGGATTACAATTACCCTGGATAGGTACAATTACGCTGGATAGGTTACAGTTATCCTGGATGGATTACAATTACCCTGGATAGGTTACAGTTAGCCTGGATGGATTACAATTACCCTGGATAGGTTACGATTACCCTGGATAGGTTACAGTTATCCTGGATGGATTACAATTACCTGGATAGGTTACAGTTATCCTGGATGGATGACAATTACCCTGGATAGGTTACAATTACCCTGGATAGGTTACAGTTACCCTGGATGGATTACAATTACACTGGATAGGTTACAATTACCCTGGATAGATTACAATTATCCTGGAAAGGTTACAATTACCCTGGATAGATTACAATTAACCTGGATAGAATACAATTACCCTGGATATGTTACAATTACACTGGATGGGTTACAATTACACTGGATGGGTTACAATTACCCTGGATGGGTTACAATTACACTGGATGGGTTAAAATTACCCTGGATGGGTTACAATTACACTGGATGGGTTAAACTTACCCTGGATGGATTCCAATTACCCTGGATGAGTTGCAATTACCCTGAATAGGTTACAATTATCCTGGATAGGTTACAATTACACTGGATAGGTTACAGTTATCCTGGATAGGTTACAATTATCGTGGATAGGTTACAATTACCCTGGATAGGTTACAATTACCCTGGATAGGTTACAGTTATCCTGGATGGATTACAATTACCCTGGATAGGTTACAGTTATCCTGGATGGATTACAATTACCCTGGATAGGTTACAGTTAGCCTGGATGGATTACAATTACCCTGGAGTGGTTACAATTACCCTGGATAGATTACAATTATGCTGGATAGGTTACAATTACCCTGGATAGGTTAAAGTTATCCTGGATGGATTACAATTACACTGGATAGGTTACAGTTATCCTGGATGGATTACAATTACCCTGGATAGGTTGCAATTACTCTGGATAGGTTACAATTACACTGGATAGGTTAAAATTACCCTGGATGGGTTACAATTACACTGGATGGGTTAAAATTACCCTGGATGGGTTACAATTACACTGGAAGGGTTACAATTACACTGGATAGGTTACAGTTACTCTGGATAGGTGACAATTACCCTGGATAGGTTACAATTACCCTGGATGGATTACAATTACCCTGGATGAGTTACAATTACCCTGGATGAGTTGCAATTACCCTGGATAGGTTACAATTATCCTGGATAGGTTACAATTACACTGGATAGGTTACAGTTATCCTGGATAGGTTACAATTATCCTGGATAGGTTACAATTACCCTGGATAGGTTACAATTACCCTGGATAGGTTACAATTACCCTGGATAGGTTACAATTACACTGGATGGGTTACAATTACCCTGGATAGGTTACAATTACACTGGATAGGTTAAAATTGCCCTGGACGGGCTACAATTACACTGAATGGGTTAAAATTACCCTGGATGGGTTACAATTACACTGGATAGGTTAAAATTACACTGGATGGGTTACAGTTACCCCGAATAGGTGACAGTTACCCTGGATAGATTTCAATTACCCTGGATGGGTTACAATTACACTGGATGGGTTACAATTACACTGGATAGATTACAATTACCCTGGATAGGGTACAATTACCCTGGATAAATTACAATTACACTGGATGGGTTACAATTACACTGGATAGGTTACAGTTACTCTGGATAGGTCACAATTACCCTGGATAGGTTACGATTACCCTGGATAGGTTACAATTACCCTGGATGGATTACAATTACCCTGGAAGAGTTACAATTACCCTGGATAGGTTACAATTACCCTGGATATGTTACAATTACCCTGGATTGATTATAATTACACTGGATAGGTTACAGTTATCCTGGATAGGTTACAATTACCCTGGATGGATTACAATTAACCTGGATAGATTATAATTACACTGGATAGGTTACAATTACCCTGGATAGGTTAAAATTTCCCTGGATAGGTTACAGTTATCCTGGATAGGTTACAATTACCCTGGATAGGTTACAATTACCCTGGATGGATTACAATTAACCTAGATAGATTATAATTACACTGGAGAGGTTACAATTACCCTGGATAGATTACAATTACCCTGGATAGGTTACAATTACCCTGGATAGCTTACAGTTAGCCTGGATGGATTACAATTACCCTGGATAGGTTACAATTTCCCTGGATAGGTTACAGTTATCCTGGATAGGTTACAATTTCCCTGGATAGGTTACAATTTCCCTGGATAGGTTACAGTTATCACGAATAGGTTACAATTACCCTGGATAGGTTACAATTACCCTGGATAGGTTACAATTACCCTGGATAGGTTACAGTTATCCTGGATGGATTACAATTACCCTGGATAGGTTACAATTACCCTGTTTAGGTTACAGTTATCCTGGATAGGTTACAATTACCCTGGATAGGTTACAGTTATCCTGGATGGATTACAATTACCCTGGATAGGTTACAATTACCCTGGATAGGTTACGGTTATCCTGGATAGGTTACAATTACCCTGGATAGGTTACAATTACCCTGGAAAGGTTACAGTTAGCCTGGATGGATTACAATTACCCTGGATAGGTTACAATTACCCTGGATGGATTACAATTACCCTGGATAGGTTACAATTACCCTGGATAGGTTACAGTTATCCTGGATAGGTTACAATTACCCTGGATATGTTACAATTACCCTGGATAGGTTACAATTACCCTGGATAGGTTACAGTTATCCTGGATGGATTACAATTACCCTGGATAGGTTACAATTACCCTGGATAGGTTACAATTACCCTGGATAGCTTACAGTTATCCTGGATGGATTACAATTACCCTGGATAGGTTACAATTACCCTGGATAGGTTACAAATACCCTGGATAGGTTACAGTTATCCTGGATGGATTACAATTACCCTGGATAGGTTACAATTACCCTGGATAGGTTACAGTTACCCTGGATGGATTACAATTACCCTGGATAGGTTACAATTACCCTGGATAGGTTACAGTTATCCTGGATAGGTTACAATTACCCTGGATAGGTTACAATTACCCTGGATAGGTTACAATTACACTGGATAGGTTACAGTTATCCTGGATGGATTACAATTACCCTGGATAGGTTACAATTACCCTGGATAGGTTACAATTACCCTGGATAGCTTACAGTTATCCTGGATGGATTACAATTACCCTGGATAGGTTACAATTACCCTGGATAGGTTACAATTACCCTGGATAGGTTACAGTTATCCTGGATGGATTACAATTACCCTGGATAGGTTACAATTACCCTGGATAGGTTACAGTTACCCTGGATGGATTACAATTACCTTGGATAGGTTACAGTTATCCCGGATAGGTTACAATTACGCTGGATAGGTTACAGTTATCCTGGATGGATTACAATTACCCTGGATAGGTTACAGTTATCCTGGATAGGTTACAATTACCCTGGATAGGTTACAGTTATCCTGGATAGGTTACAGTTATCCTGGATGGATTACAATTACCCTGGATAGGTTACAGTTATCCTGGATGGATTACAATTGCCCTGGATAGGTTACAGTTATCCTGGATAGGTTACAGTTATCCTGGATGGATTACAATTACCCTGGATAGGTTACAATTACCCTGGATAGGTTACAGTTATCCTGGATGGATTACAATTACCCTGGATAGGTTACAGTTATCCTGGATGGATTACAATTACCCTGGATAGGTTACAGTTATCCTGGATGGATTACAATTACCCTGGATAGGTTACAGTTACCCTGGATGGATTACAATTACCCTGGATAGGTTACAGTTATCCTGGATGGATTACAATTACCTGGATAGGTTACAGTTATCCTGGATAGATTACAGTTATCCTGGATAGGTTACAATTACCCTGGATAGGTTACAGTTACCCTGGATGGATTACAATTACCCTGGATAGGTTACAATTACCCTGGATAGGTTACAATTACACTGGATAGGTTACAATTACCCTGGATAGATTACAATTACCTGGATAGGTTACAATTATCCTGGATAGGTTACAATTACCCTGGATAGATTACAATTAACCTGGATAGATTACAATTACCCTGGATATGTTACAATTACACTGGATGGGTTACAATTACCCTGTATGTGTTACAATTACCCTGAATAGGTTACAATTACACTGGATAGGTTAAAATTACCCTGGATGGGTTACAATTACACTGGATGGGTTAAAATTACCCTGGATGGGTTACAATTACACTGGAAGGGTTACAATTACACTGGATAGGTTACAGTTACTCTGGATAGGTGACAATTACCCTGGATAGGTTACAATTACCCTGGATGGATTACAATTACCCTGGATGAGTTACAATTACCCTGGTTGAGTTGCAATTACCCTGGATAGGTTACAATTATCCTGGATAGGTTACAATTTCCCTGGATAGGTTACAGTTATCCTGGATAGGTTACAATTACCCTGGATAGGTTACAATTACCCTGGATAGGTTACAGTTATTCTGGATAGGTTACAATTACCCTGGATAGGTTACAGTTATCCTGGATGGATTACAATTACCCTGGGTAGGTTACAATTACCCTGGATAGGTTACAGTTATCCTGGATAGGTTACAATTACCCTGGATAGGTTACAGTTATCCTGGATGGATTACAATTACCCTGGATAGGTTACAATTACCCTGGAAATGTCACAGTTACCCTGGATGGATTACAATTACCCTGGATAGGTTACAATTACCCTGGATGGATTACAATTACCCTGGATAGGTTACAGTTACCCTGGATGGATTACAATTACCCTGGATAGGTTACAATTACCCTGGATAGGTTACAGTTATCCTGGATGGATTACAATTACCCTGGATAGGTTACAGTTAGCCTGGATGGATTACAATTACCCTGGATAGGTTACGATTACCCTGGATAGGTTACATTTATCCTGGATGGATTACAATTACCTGGATAGGTTACAGTTATCCTGGATGGATTACAATTACCCTGGATAGGTTACAATTACCCTGGATAGGTTACAGTTACCCTGGATGGATTACAATTACACTGGATAGGTTACAATTACCCTGGATAGATTACAATTATCCTGGAAAGGTTACAATTACCCTGGATAGATTACAATTAACCTGGATAGAATACAATTACCCTGGATATGTTACAATTACACTGGATGGGTTACAATTACACTGGATGGGTTACAATTACCCTGGATGGGTTACAATTACACTGGATGGGTTAAAATTACCCTGGATGGGTTACAATTACACTGGATGGGTTAAACTTACCCTGGATGGGTTACAATTACACGGGAAGGGTTACAATTACCCTGGATGAGTTGCAATTACCCTGAATAGGTTACAATTATCCTGGATAGGTTACAATTATCGTGGATAGGTTACAATTACCCTGGATAGGTTACAATTACCCTGGATAGGTTACAGTTATCCTGGATGGATTACAATTACCCTGGATAGGTTACAGTTATCCTGGATGGATTACAATTACCCTGGATAGGTTACAGTTAGCCTGGATGGATTACAATTACCCTGGAGTGGTTACAATTACCCTGGATAGATTACAATTATGCTGGATAGGTTACAATTACCCTGGATAGGTTAAAGTTATCCTGGATGGATTACAATTACACTGGATAGGTTACAGTTATCCTGGATGGATTACAATTACCCTGGATAGGTTACAATTACTCTGGATAGGTTACAATTACCCTGGATAGGTTACAATTACTCTGGATAGGTTACAATTACACTGGATAGGTTAAAATTACCCTGGATGGGTTACAATTACACTGGATGGGTTAAAATTACCCTGGATGGGTTACAATTACACTGGAAGGGTTACAATTACACTGGATAGGTTACAGTTACTCTGGATAGGTGACAATTACCCTGGATAGGTTACAATTACCCTGGATGGATTACAATTACCCTGGATGAGTTACAATTACCCTGGATATGTTACAATTACCCTGGATAGGTTACAGTTATCCTGGATGGATTACAATTACCCTGGATAGGTTACAATTACACTGGATGGGTTACAATTACCCTGGATAGGTTACAATTACACTGGATAGGTTAAAATTACCCTGGACGGGCTACAATTACACTGAATGGGTTAAAATTACCCTGGATGGGTTACAATTACACTGGATAGGTTAAAATTACACTGGATGGGTTACAGTTACCCCGAATAGGTGACAGTTACCCTGGATAGATTTCAATTACCCTGGATGGGTTACAATTACACTGGATGGGTTACAATTACACTGGATAGATTACAATTACACTGGATGGGTTACAATTACACTGGATAGGTTACAGTTACTCTGGATAGGTCACAATTACCCTGGATAGGTTACAATTACCCTGGATGGATTACAATTACCCTGGATGAGTTACAATTACCCTGGATAGGTTACAATTACCCTGGATATGTTACAATTACCCTGGATTGATTATAATTACACTGGATAGGTTACAGTTATCCTGGATAGGTTACAATTACCCTGGATGGATTACAATTAACCTGGATAGATTATAATTACACTGGATAGGTTACAATTACCCTGGATAGGTTACAATTTCCCTGGATAGGTTACAGTTATCCTGGATAGGTTACAATTACCCTGGATAGGTTACAATTACCCTGGATGGATTACAATTAACCTAGATAGATTATAATTACACTGGAGAGGTTACAATTACCCTGGATAGATTACAATTACCCTGGATAGGTTACAATTACCCTGGATAGGTTACAGTTAGCCTGGATGGATTACAATTACCCTGGATAGGTTACAATTTCCCTGGATAGGTTACAGTTATCCTGGATAGGTTACAATTTCCCTGGATAGGTTACAATTTCCCTGGATAGGTTACAGTTATCCCGAATAGGTTACAATTACCCTGGATAGGTTACAATTACCCTGGATAGGTTACAATTACCCTGGATAGGTTACAGTTATCCTGGATGGATCACAATTACCCTGGATAGGTTACAATTACCCTGTTTAGGTTACAGTTATCCTGGATAGGTTACAATTACCCTGGATAGGTTACAGTTATCCTGGATGGATTACAATTACCCTGGATAGGTTACAATTACCCTGGATAGGTTACAGTTATCCTGGATAGGTTACAATTACCCTGGATAGGTTACAATTACCCTGGATAGGTTACAGTTAGCCTGGATGGATTACAATTACCCTGGATAGGTTACAATTACCCTGGATGGATTACAATTACCCTGGATAGGTTACAATTACCCTGGATAGGTTACAGTTATCCTGGATAGGTTACAATTACCCTGGATAGGTTACAATTACCCTGGATAGGTTACAGTTATCCTGGATGGATTACAATTACCCTGGATAGGTTACAATTACCCTGGATAGGTTACAATTACCCTGGATAGCTTACAGTTATCCTGGATGGATTACAATTACCCTGGATAGGTTACAATTACCCTGGATAGGTTACAATTACCCTGGATAGGTTACAGTTATCCTGGATGGATTACAATTACCCTGGATAGGTTACAATTACCCTGGATAGGTTACAGTTACCCTGGATGGATTACAATTACCCTGGATAGGTTACAGTTATCCCGGATAGGTTACAATTACCCTGGATAGGTTACAGTTATCCTGGATGGATTACAATTACCCTGGATAGGTTACAGTTATCCTGGATAGGTTACAATTACCCTGGATAGGTTACAGTTATCCTGGATAGGTTACAATTACCCTGGATAGGTTACAGTTATCCTGGATGGATTACAATTACCCTGGATAGGTTACAGTTATCCCGGATAGGTTACAATTACCCTGGATAGGTTACAGTTATCCTGGAAGGGTTACAGTTACCCTGGATAGGTTACAGTTATCCTGGATGGATTACAATTACCTGGATAGGTTACAGTTATCCTGGATGGATTACAATTACCTGGATAGGTTACAGTTATCCTGGATAGGTTACAGTTATCCTGGATGGATTACAATTACCCTGGATAGGTTACAGTTATCCTGGATGGATTACAATTACCCTGGATAGGTTACAATTACCCTGGATGGATTACAATTACCCTGGATAGGTTACAATTACCCTGGATAGGTTACAGTTATCCTGGATGGATTACAATTACACTGGATAGGTTACAGTTATCCTGGATGGATTACAATTACCTGGATAGGTTACAGTTATCCTGGATAGGTTACAATTACCCTGGATAGGTTACAGTTATCCTGGATGGATTTCAATTACACTGGAGAGGTTACAATTACCCTGGATGGATTACAATTACCCTGGATTGGTTACAATTACCCTGTATAGGTTACAATTATCCTGGATGGATTACAATTACCCTGGATAGGTGACAATTACCCTGGATAGGTTACAATTACCCTGGATAGATTACAATTACCCTGGATAGGTTACAGTTATCCTGGATAGGTTACAATTACCCTGGATAGGTTACAATTACCCTGGATAGGTTACAATTACCCTGGATAGGTTACAGTTACTCTGGATGGATTACAATTACCCTGGATAGGTTACAGTTACCCTGGATGGATTTCAATTACACTGGATAGGTTACAGTTATCCTGGATGGATTACAATTACCCTGGATGGATTACAATTACCCTGGATAGGTTACAGTTATCCTGGATGGATTACAATTACCCTGGATAGGTTACAATTACCCTGGATAGGTTACAGTTACTCTGGATGGATTACAATTACCCTGGATAGGTTACAGTTACCCTGGATGGATTTCAATTACACTGGATAGGTTACAATTACCCTGGATGGATTACAATTACCCTGGATAGGTTACAGTTATCCTGGATGGATTACAATTACCCTGGATAGGTTACAATTACCCTGGATAGGTTACAATTACCCTGGATAGATTACAATTACCCTGGATAGGTTACAGTTATCCTGGATAGGTTACAATTACCCTGGATAGGTTTCAGTTATCCTGGATGGATTACAATTACCCTGGATAGGTTACAGTTATCCTGGATAGGTTACAATTACCCTGGATAGGTTACAGTTATCCTGGATGGATTACAATTACCCTGGATAGGTTACAGTTATCCAGGATAGGTTACAGTTATCCTGGATGGATTACAATTACCCTGGATAGGTTACAGTTATCCTGGATGGATTACAATTACCCTGGATAGGTTACAGTTATCCTGGATAGGTTACAATTACCCTGGATAGGTTACAATTACCCTGGATAGGTTACAGTTATCCTGGATATGTTACAGTTATCCTGGATGGATTACAATTACCCTGGATAGGTTACAGTTATCCTGGATAGGTTACAATTACCCTGTATAGGTTACAATTATCCTGGATGGATTACAATTACCCTGGATAGGTTACAATTACCCTGGATAGGTTACAGTTATCCTGGATATGTTACAGTTATCCTGGATGGATTACAATTACCCTGGATAGGTTACAGTTACCCTGGATAGGTTACAATTACCCTGGATAGGTTACAGTTATCCTGGATGGATTACAATTACCCTGGATAGGTTACAATTACCCTGGATAGGTTACAGTTATCCTGGATGCATTACAATTACCCTGGATAGGTTACAATTACCCTGGATAGGTTACAGTTATCCTGGATAGGTTACAATTACCCTGGATAGGTTACAGTTACCCTGGATGGATTTCAATTACACTGGATAGGTTACAATTACCCTGGATAGGTCACAGTTACCCTGGATGGATTACAATTACCCTGGATAGGTTACAATTACCCTGGATAGGTCACAGTTACCCTGGATGGATTACAATTACCCTGGATAGGTTACAATTATCCTGGATGGATTACAATTACCCTGGATAGGTTACAGTTATCCTGGATGGATTACAATTACCCTGGATAGGTTACAGTTATCCTGGATAGGTTACAGTTATCCTGGATGGATTACAATTACCCTGGATAGGTTACAGTTACCCTGGATGGATTACAATTACCCTGGATAGGTTACAATTACCCTGGATAGGTTACAGTTACCCTGGATGGATTACAATTACACTGGACAGGTTACAATTACCCTGGATAGATTACAATTAACCTGGATAGATTACAATTACCCTGGATATGTTACAATTACACTGGATGGGTTACAATTACACGGGATGGGTTACAATTACCCTGGATGTGTTACAATTACCCTGGATGGGTTACAATTACACTGGAAGGGTTACAATTACACTGGATAGGTTACAGTTACTCTGGATAGGTGACAATAACCCTGGATAGGTTACAATTACCCTGGATGAGTTACAATTACCCTGGATGAGTTGCAATTACCCTGGATAGGTTACAATTATCCTGGATTGGTTACAATTACCCTGGATAGGTTACAATTACCCTGGATAGGTTACAATTACCCTGGATAGGTTACCATTACCCGGGATAGGTTACAATTATCCTGGATTGGTTACAATTACCCTGGATAGGTTACAATTACCCTGGATAGTTTACAGTTACCCTGGATAGATTACAATTACCCTGGATAGGTTACAATTATCCTGGATTGGTTACAATTACCCTGGATAGGTTACAATTACCCTGGATAGGTTACAATTACCCTGGATAGGTTACAATTATCCTGGATTGGTTACAATTACCCTGGATAGGTTACAATTACCCTGGATAGGTTACAGTTACCCTGGATAGATTACAATTACCCTGGATAGGTTGCAGTTATCCTGGATGAGTTATGATTACCCTGGATAGATTGCAGTTATCCTGGATGTGTTACAGTTACCCTGGATAGGTTACAATTACCCTGGATAGGTTACAGTTACCCTGGATAGATTACAATTACCCTGGATAGGTTGCAGTTATCCTGGATGAGTTACGATTACCCTGGATAGATTGCAGTTATCCTGGATGTGTTACAGTTACCCTGGATAGGTTACATTTACCCTGGATAGGTTACAATTAACCCCAAGAAGTCAACATGTAATGTGGACTGAAGCCACATATCGGCAGAGCAGTTGGTGATGACAAATCCTTTCCCTGAAGCTCATTAATGAACTACTCTGTAAAACTGTTAGGGGCGTGCTTTGGAACTCTTTATGAGCAGGCTGACATCATCCACAATATAATCACATTGTTTGTTTGCATGTAACATCATCTTGATGCTTGGCTCATCAGGAAACACAAAATTTTAATTCCCTCTCCCAATCTCCTGGATGTGTTGCAGTTTAAAGCTTTATTTATGCTGCGAGGGCTTTGGCAACTCAACTAACAGGTGTCTTCTCTGAGAACCACTCCAGGCTGTTCCCCACAGGAGTGAGTGAATTAAATCTTTGAATTAGTCATTATCCTGCATGATTATCATTTCCAGTGAGAAAGATCAGTGTGCAATTCGACCTCCCCTCTCAAATAATAATGGATTGAATTAGTGTTTGATGCTAAAGGTAAGGAAAGGGCTAGCTTGAGTCACTTGTCTGCAAGTGCTGGCTGGTTTAGCTGGCTCCACTCAGAGGTGCGCACTCTCTTCTGGAGTTGGAGGGACGCTGTGGAGATATATGTTGACAATCCCATGAACTGTGTGCAGCCACTCCAGTTCAGTTTTATTCGAATTGTTGACTTAGGTGTTCAGGCACAATGTCATCCACCCTGACCCAATCTTTCTCAGGATATCGGAACGCTGGCATTCCTGCTTTAATCAGTCTTTCCTTTTTCTTACAATCTCCGGCTTTTAAATACCAAGCTTGACACCATCTAATCACTTCTTCCTGATTCAGCTACAGTATGTCACAGATATGTCCATGATTCTCCACACATGAGTTCCTCCATCTCAACTGGGACCATTCTCTAAACTGAAAACCCCAGGGTTAATGGCCACAAAGAAACACCAGCAATAATGGAGCCAATTACCCTTCCTTGGCACCTGGACACTAGCGGGTTCCCGTACACAGGAAGTGCCTAGAACCCGTCAAGAACTCTCTTCGCCCAACCTTTGTGTCTCAGACCATTCGCATGGCTCAGGTGGATCCTGGCGCAGGCTCATCCTGTGGCAGAGCTTGCTTCAGGAAGAAGGTGCAGAAACAGGAACACAGCTGGAGAAGGATCAGGGCCTGATGAACCGGTGGGAGCTGGGAAACAACAATCCCAATGACCCTGCAGTTCCTTTTCAGTTTGCTGCCAGGTCTCTCAGACCCTCTGATCTGAGGAGGGTCCCTGTATCAGCTTCTTGGAGCAGCCTTGTGTCTAGGCATCCCATGTGTGTAACTGCAGGAAATTGAGGTGGGAAGTTGGGAATGGACCATGCTACCTCAATACCCCAGCAATGCTGGGGTCATGAGATGAGTTTTAGTAGGGCACCTTGGTGCCACACTCAGTCGAATGCTGTCTTGGTGTCAAGGGTGGTCACCCTCACCTCTGGAATTCAGCTCTTGTGTCCATGTTTGGACCAAGGCTGTGATGAGGTCTGGAGACGAGTGGTCCTGGCGGAACCCAAACTGAGCATTGGTGAGCAATCTGTTGGTGAGTAAGTGCCGCTTGATAGCACTGTCGACGACACCTTCCATCACTTTGGTGATGATTGAGACTAGACTGATGGGCGGTAATTGGCCGGGATGGACTTGTTCTGCTTTTGGTGGACAGGACATACTTGGGAAATTTCCCACATTGTCAGGGAGATGCCAGCATGATTTGAGTTATTGCTTTGCTGACCCTGGCCACTTTACCCAAACATATTTTTTTCATAATGACAAAAAGCAAAGAACTAAAGTTCTCACCTTATTTTATTTTCTGATGAGCACAGGATGTCACAGGATGTCAGGAGTGCAACTCAACTCGCTCTACACCAGAGGATTTTCTATAACCGTTTCCATCACTCTGTCATCACCTGGCAGCAGATGCACTTGTAGCAAGAGTAAATTGACTGTCAGTTTTTCTCTTACTGTCCCATGAAGCATAACAATCTGCTATCAGGAGCTGATCCACCCACTTACTCCTGTCACAAAATATCACCACTCTGGCTGGCAGACCTGAACTTCCAGGCAGATGTGCAATCTCTTGCCTCATACCCAAGATCCTTCCTATTATTTGAAAACATGTTCAGAGGCTTAAAGCAAAAATCTTATTACCATTACTTTTAAAATTCAAGTAGTTCCAAAAATTATGACCCCAATTTTAACTGCAGGACAGTTTCCGGTGGTGAGTTTGGTGTCAGTTCAAAACTCACCCGCTGCTCCAAAAAAGAGGCCCAGGGACTCCTGGCCTCATTGAAATTCCGACTAGTAATGCAGAGAACAAGCGTTCAAATCCCACCATGGCAGGTTGAGAATTTGAATTCAGTTTAAAATTTTAAAAAAGCTGGTCTCAGTAAAACTGACCATGAAGCTGTCGGATTGTTGTAAAAATCCAACTAGTTCACAAATGTACTTTAGTGAAGGTAACCTGCCGTCCTTCCCCAGTCTGGGTCTACATGTGACTCCAGTCCCCAAACCAACATGGTTGACTTTTAACTGACCTCTGAAGTGGCCTAGCAAGCCCCTCAATTATATCAAAGCCGCTGCCAGTGTTTCAATTAGAAGGCCCACCACCACCTTCTCAGGACCATTAGGGTGAGCAATAAATGCCGGCCTTGCCAGCGACGCCTGCATCCTGAGAATGAATGAATTTTAAAAAAAGAAATTGTAATGAACTTTTGAAGCAACTTTGCACAGAGTAAAATTTGGAGGATTAAGGAAATTTAATTTAACAAAATTTTTGTTTAACTAAACAGAAGTGAAGCCTGTAAATTGTATCACAGCTGTTAACAGTGATTCACAAACGGGGTCCCAGAGGAGAAGCCAACAATCCAAAAGAATGTAGAACTGCCCAATATCCCATCAGCAAACTACACAACGGAAGAAGATGTAAATATTATGCTTACATCAGAGAAGGAAATTGATCAGTGACACATTGAATACAAACTGTAAATGTTACCTTGCTAGACCACAGTGTAATGTTGGATATTGAACCTATTTCTGTGATGCTGTTATTGAGGAAATCCCCAGCTAAGGCTGAAATATTGTGATACACTTAAGTTACGGTTCTGCTTAAAGTGATCGAGACATTGTTGATTAATAATATATGACCAAGAACTTACTGTAATCCTTAATGTTTAACATTACAACAACTTGCATTTATATAGCACCTTTAACATAGAAAAATGTCCTAGGTGCTTCACAGGGGTACAATCAAAATAAAAAGATGTCAAGCTAAAGGAGGAGGCATTAGGAGAGGAATGGTCTTAAAGGAAGAGAGGGAGGTGGGGAGGTGAAGAGGTTAGGGGGTGAATTCCAGAGCATGTGGGGGGAGTGTAATGTAATAGTGGGGTGAGCTGTGGGGGGAGTGTAATGTAATAGTGGGGTGAGCTGTGAGGGAGTGTAATGTAATAGTGGGGTGAGCTGTGGGGGGAGTGTAATGTAATAGTGGGGTGAGCTGTGAGGGAGTGTAATGTAATAGTGGGGTGAGCTGTGGGGGGAGTGTAATGTAATAGTGGGGTGAGCTGTGGGGGGAGTGTAATGTAATAGTGGGGTGAGCTGTGAGGGAGTGTAATGTATAGTGGGGTGAGCTGTGAGGGAGTGTAATGTATAGTGGGGTGAGCTGTGGGGGGAGTGTAATGTAATAGTGGGGTGAGCTGTGGGGGGAGTGTAATGTATAGTGGGGTGAGCTGTGAGGGAGTGTAATGTAATAGTGGGGTGAGCTGTGGGGGGAGTGTAATGTATAGTGGGGTGAGCTGTGAGGGAGTGTAATGTAATAGTGGGGTGAGCTGTGGGGGGAGTGTAATGTATAGTGGGGTGAGCTGTGAGGGAGTGTAATGTAATAGTGGGGTGAGCTGTGGGGGGAGTGTAATGTATAGTGGGGTGAGCTGTGGGGGGAGTGTAATGTAATAGTGGGGTGAGCTGTGGGGGGAGTGTAATGTAATAGTGGGGTGAGCTGTGGGGGGAGTGTAATGTATAGTGGGGTGAGCTGTGGGGGGAGTGTAATGTAATAGTGGGGTGAGCTGTGGGGGGAGTGTAATGTATAGTGGGGTGAGCTGTGAGGGAGTGTAATGTAATAGTGGGGTGAGCTGTGAGGGAGTGTAATGTAATAGTGGGGTGAGCTGTGGGGGGAGTGTAATGTATAGTGGGGTGAGCTGTGAGGGAGTGTAATGTATAGTGGGGTGAGCTGTGGGGGGAGTGTAATGTAATAGTGGGGTGAGCTGTGGGGGGAGTGTAATGTATAGTGGGGTGAGCTGTGGGGGGAGTGTAATGTAATAGTGGGGTGAGCTGTGGGGGGAGTGTAATGTATAGTGGGGTGAGCTGTGAGGGAGTGTAATGTAATAGTGGGGTGAGCTGTGAGGGAGTGTAATGTAATAGTGGGGTGAGCTGTGGGGGGAGTGTAATGTAATAGTGGGGTGAGCTGTGAGGGAGTGTAATGTAATAGTGGGGTGAGCTGTGGGGGGAGTGTAATGTAATAGTGGGGTGAGCTGTGGGGGGAGTGTAATGTACTAGTGGGGTGAGCTGTGAGGGAGTGTAATGTATAGTGGGGTGAGCTGTGGGGGGAGTGTAATGTAATAGTGGGGTGAGCTGTGAGGGAGTGTAATGTATAGTGGGGTGAGCTGTGAGGGAGTGTAATGTATAGTGGGGTGAGCTGTGGGGGGAGTGTAATGTAATAGTGGAGTGAGCTGTGGGGGGAGTGTAATGTGGAGGAGGGGTGAGATGTAGACAGAGTGTAATGTACTAGTGGGGTGAGCTGTGAGGGGAGTGTAATGTACTAGAGGGGTGAAGCATTGGGGGAGTGTAATGTACAGGAGGGGTGAGCTGTGGTGACTGTAATGTACTAGTGGGGTGAGCTGTGGGGGGGAGTGTAATGTAATAGTGGGGTGAGCTGTGAGGGAGTGTAATGTAATAGTGGGGTGAGCTGTGAGGGAGTGTAATGTATAGTGGGGTGAGCTGTGGGGGGAGTGTAATGTATAGTGGGGTGAGCTGTGGGGGGAGTGTAATGTATAGTGGGGTGAGCTGTGAGGGAGTGTAATGTATAGTGGGGTGAGCTGTGGGGGGAGTGTAATGTATAGTGGGGTGAGCTGTGGGGGGAGTGTAATGTATAGTGGGGTGAGCTGTGGGGGGAGTGTAATGTAATAGTGGGGTGAGCTGTGGGGAGAGTGTAATGTATAGTGGGGTGAGCTGTGGGGGGAGTGTAATGTATAGTGGGGTGAGCTGTGGGGGGAGTGTAATGTATAGTGGGGTGAGCTGTGAGGGAGTGTAATGTAATAGTGGGGTGAGCTGTGAGGGAGTGTAATGTAATAGTGGGGTGAGCTGTGGGGGGAGTGTAATGTAATAGTGGGGTGAGCTGTGAGGGAGTGTAATGTAATAGTGGGGTGAGCTGTGGGGGGAGTGTAATGTAATAGTGGGGTGAGCTGTGGGGGGAGTGTAATGTACTAGTGGGGTGAGCTGTGAGGGAGTGTAATGTATAGTGGGGTGAGCTGTGGGGGGAGTGTAATGTAATAGTGGGGTGAGCTGTGAGGGAGTGTAATGTAATAGTGGGGTGAGCTGTGAGGGAGTGTAATGTAATAGTGGGGTGAGCTGTGGGGGGAGTGTAATGTAATAGTGGGGTGAGCTGTGAGGGAGTGCAATGTACTAGTGGGGTGAGCTGTGGGGGGAGTGTAATGTAATAGTGGAGTGAGCTGTGGGGGGAGTGTAATGTGGAGGAGGGGTGAGATGTAGACAGAGTGTAATGTACTAGTGGGGTGAGCTGTGAGGGGAGTGTAATGTACTAGAGGGGTGAAGCATTGGGGGAGTGTAATGTACAGGAGGTGTGAGCTGTGGTGACTGTAATGTACTAGTGGGGTGAGCTGTGGGGGGAGTCTAATGTACTAGTGGGGTGAGCTGTGGAGTGAGTGTAATGTACCAGTGGGGTGAAGCATTGGGGGAGTGTAATGTACGAGAGGGGTGAGCTGTGGTGACTGTAATATTCTAGTGGGGTGAGCTGTGGGTGGAGTGTAATGTACTCGTGGGGGGAGTGTAATCTGGAGGAGGGGTGAGCTGTAGGCGGAGTGTAATGTGGAGGAGCGGTGAGCTGTTGGGGGAGTGTAATGTACGAGTGGGGGGAGTGTAATGTACGAGTCGGAGGAGTGTAATGTGGAGGAGCGGTGAGCTGTTGGGGGAGTGTAATGTGGAGAAGGGGTGAACTGTGGGGGGAGTGTAATGTA
Organism: Heptranchias perlo; assembly: GCF_035084215.1. NCBI lineage: Eukaryota > Metazoa > Chordata > Chondrichthyes > Hexanchiformes > Hexanchidae > Heptranchias > Heptranchias perlo. The sequence continues at coordinate 392,130 of NC_090364.1, forward strand.
CTAGTGGGGGGAGTGTAATGTACTAGTGGGTGGAGTGCAATGTATTAGTGGGGGGAGTGTAATGTGGAGAAGGGGTGAGCTGTGGGGTGAGTGTAATGTACTAGTGGGGGGAGTGTAATGTGGAGAAGGGGTGAGCTGTTGGTGGAGTGTAATGTATTAGTGGGTGGAGTGTAATGTACTAGTGGGGGGAGTGTAATGTGGAGAAGGGGTGAGCTGTGGGGGGAGTGTAATCTACCAGTGAAGGAGTGTAATGTGGAGAAGGGTGAGCTGTGGGGGGAGTGTAATGTACTCATGGGGGGAGTGTATTGTACTAGTGGGGGGAGTGTAATGTGGAGAAGGGGTGAGCTGTGGGGGGAGTGTAATGTACTAGTGGGGGGAGTGTAATGCACTAGTGGGGGGAGTGTAATGTACTAGTTGGGGGAGTGTAATGTGGATAAGGGGTGAACTGTGGGGGGAGTGTAATGCACTGGTGGGGGGAGTGTAATGTACTAGTGGGGGGAGTGTAATGTACTAGTGGGGGAATGCAATGTGGAGAATGGGTGAACTGTGGGGGGAGTGTAATGTACTAGTGGGGGGAGTGTAATGTACTAGTGGGGGGAGTGTATTGTACTAGTGGGGGGAGTGCAATGTACTAGTGGGGGGAGTGTAATGTACTAGTGGGGGGAGTGTAATGTGGAGAAGGGGTGAACTGTGGGGGGAGTGTAATGTACTGGTGGGGGGAGTGTAATGTACTAGTGGGAGGAGTGCAACATGGAGAAGGGGTGAGCTGTGGGGGGAGTGAAATGTACTAGTGGGGGGAGTGTAATGTATTAGTGGGCGGAGTGTAATGTGGAGAAGGGGTGAACTGTGGGGGGAGTGTAATGTACGAGTCGGAGGAATGTAATGTGGAGGAGCGGTGAGCTGTTGGGGGAGTGTAATATACAAGTGGGGTGAGCTGTGGGGGGAGTCTAATGTACTAGTGGGGTGAGCTGTGGGGGTAGTGTAATATACAAGTGGGGTGAGCTGTGAGAAGAGTGCAATGTACTAGTGGGGTGAGTGTAATGTACTAGTGGGGGGAGTGTAATGTACTAGTGGGGGGAGTGTAATGTGGAGAAGGGATGAGCTGTTGGTAGTGTGTAATGTACTCGTGGGTGGAGTGTAATGTACTAGTGGGGGGAGTCTAATGTGGAGAAGAGGTGAGCTCTGGGGGGAGTGCAATGTACTAGTGGGGGGAGTGTAATGTGGTGAAGGGGTAAACTGTGGAGGGAGTGTAATGTACTAGTGGGTGGAGTGTAATGTACTAGTGGGGGGAGTGTAATGTACTAGTGGGGGGAGTGTAATGTACTAGTGGGGGGAGTGTAATGTGGAGAAGGGGTGAGCTGTGGGGGGAGTGTAATGTACTAGTGAGGGGAGTGTAATGTACGAGTATGTGGAGTGTAATGTGGAGAATGGGTGAGCTGTGCGGGGAGTGTAATGTACTAGCAGGGGCAGTGTAATGTACTAGTGGGGGGAGTGTAACATGGAGAAGGGGTGAACTGTGGGGGGAGTATAATGTACTAGTGGGGGGAGTGTAATGTACTGGTGGGGGGAGTGTAATGTACTGGTGGGGGGAGTGTAATGTACTAGTTGGGGGAATGTAATGTACTAGTCAGGAGAGTATAATGCAGAGAATGGGTGAACTGTGGGGGGAGTGTAATGTACTAGTGGGGGGAGTGTAATGTACTAGTGGGGGGAGTGTAATGTACTAGTGGGGGGAGTGTAATGTGGAGAAGGGGTGAGCTGTGGGGGGAGTGTAATGTACTAGTGAGGGGAGTGTAATGTACGAGTCGGTGGAGTGTAATGTGGAGAATGGGTGAGCTGTGCGGGGAGTGTAATGTACTAGCAGGGGCAGTGTAATGTACTAGTGGGGGGAGTGTAACATGGAGAAGGGGTGAACTGTGGGGGGAGTATAATGTACTAGTGGGGGGAGTGTAATGTACTGGTGGGGGGAGTGTAATGTACTGGTGGGGGGAGTGTAATGTACTGGTGGGGGGAGTGTAATGTACTGGTGGGGGGAGTGTAATGTACTAGTTGGGGGAGTGTAATGTACTAGTCGGGAGAGTATAATGCAGAGAATGGGTGAACTGTGGGGGGAGTGTAATGTACTAGTGGGGGGAGTGTAATGTACTCGTGGGGGGAGTGTAAGCTGGAGGAGGGGTGAGCTGTAGGCGGAGTGTAATGTGGAGGAGTGGTGAGCTGTGGGGGGAGTGGAATGTACTAGTGGGGTGAGCTGTGGGGTGAGTGTAATCTAGTAGACGGATAAGCTGAGGGGGGAGTGGAATGTACTAGTGGGGTGAGCTGTTGGTGGAGTGTAATGTGCTAGTGGGTGGAGTGTAATGTGCTAGTGGGGGGAGTGTAATGTGGAGAAGGGGAGAGCTGTTGGTGGAGTGTAATGTACTATTGTGGGGAGTGTAATGTGGAGAAGGAGTGAGCTGTGGGGGTAGTGTAATGTACACACGAGGGGAGTGTAATGTACTCGTGGGGGGAGTGTAATGTGGAGAAGGGGAAAACTGTGGGGGGAGTGTAATGTACTGGTGGGGGGAGTGTAATGTACTAGTGGGGGGAGTGTAATGTGGAGAAGGGGTGAGCTGTTGGTGGAGTGTAATGTACCAGTGCGTGGAGTGTAATGTACTAGTGGGGGGCGTGTAATGTACTAGTGGGGGGAGTGTAATGTGGAGAAGGGGAAAACTGTGGGGGGAGTGTAATGTACTGGTGGGGGGAGTGTAATGTACTGGTGGGGGGAGTGTAATGTGGAGAAGGGGTGAGCTGTTGGTGGAGTGTAATGTACCAGTGCGTGGAGTGTAATGTACTAGTGGGGGGAGTGTAATGTACTAGTGGGGGGAGTGTAATGTGGAGAGCGGGTGAGCTGTGGGGGGAGTGTAATGTACTAGTGGGGGGAGTGTAAAGTGGAGAAGGGGTGAGCTGTTGGTGGAGTGTAATGTACCAGTGCGTGGAGTGTAATGTACTAGTGCGTGGAGTGTAATGTACTAGTGGGGGGAGTGTAATGTACGAGTGGGGGGAGTGTAATGTGGAGAAGAGGTGAGCTGTTGGTGGAGTGTAATGTGCTAGTGGGTGGAGTGTAATGTACTATTGGGGGAAGTGTAATGTGGAGAAGGGGTGAGCTCTGGGGGGAGTGTAATGTACTAGTCGGGGGAGTGTAATGTGGAGAAGGGGTGAGCTGTGGGGGGAGTGTAATGTACTCATGGGGGGAGTGTAATGTGGAGAAAGGGTAAACTGTGGGGGGAGTGTAATGTGGAGAAGGGGTAAACTGTGGGGGGAGTGTAATGTACTAGCAGGGGGAGTGTAATGTACTCATGGGGGGAGTGTAATGTACGAGTCGGTGGAGTGTAATATGGAGAAGGGTTGAGCTGTGGGGGGAGTGTAATGTACTAGCAGGGGGAGTGTAATGTACTAGTGGGGGGAGTGTAACATGGAGAAGGGGTGAGCTGTGGAGGGAGTGTAATGTGCTGGTGGAGGGAGTGTAATGTACTAGTGGGGGGAGTGTAATGTGGAGAAGGGGTGAGCTGTGAGGGGAGTGTAATGTACTCATTGGGGGAGTGTAATGTACTAGTGGGGGGAGTGTAATGTGGAGAAGGGGTGAGCTGTTGGTGGAGTGTAATGTACTAGTGGGTGGAGTGTAATGTACGAGTCGGGGGAGTGTAATGTGTAGAAGGGGTGAGCTGTTGGTGGAGTGTAATGTGCTAGTGGGGGGAGTGTAATGTACTAGTGGGTGGAGTGTAATGTGGAGAAGAGGTGAACTGTGGGGGGAGTGTAATGTACTCATGGGGGGAGTGTAATGTGGAGAAGGGGTAAACTGTGGGGGGAGTGTAATGTGGCGAAGGGGTAAACTGTGGGGGGAGTGTAATGTACTAGTGGGGGGAGTGTAATGTACGAGTCGGTGGAGTGTAATGTACTAGTGGGGGGAGTGTAATGTGGAGAAGGGGTGAGCTGTTGGTGGAGTGTAATGTACGAGTGGGTGGAGTGTAATGTACGAGTCGGGGGAGTGTAATGTGGAGAAGGGGTGAGCTGTTGGTGGAGTGTAATGTGCTAGTGGGGGGAGTGTAATGTACTAGTGGGGGGAGTGTAATGTACTGGTGGGGGGGTGTAATGTATTAGTTGGGGGAGTGTAATGTACTAGTGGGTGGAGCGTAATGTACTAGTGGGGGGAGTGTAATGTGGAGAAGGGGTGAGCTGTTGGTGGAGTGTAATGTACTAGTGGGTGGAGTGTAATGTACGAGTGGGGGGAGTGTAATGTGGAGAAGGGGTGAGCTGTTGGTGGAGTGTAATGTGCTAGTGTGTGGAGTGTAATGTACTATTGGGGGAAGTGTAATGTGGAGAAGGGGTGAGCTCTGGGGGGAGTGTAATGTACTAGTGGGGGGAGTGTAATGTGGAGAAGGGGTGAGCTGTGGGGGGAGTGTAATGTTCTCATGGGGGGAGTGTAATGTGGAGAAGGGGTAAACTGTGGGGGGAGTGTAATGTGGCGAAGGGGTAAACTGTGGGGGGAGTGTAATGTACTAGCAGGGGGAGTGTAATGTACTAGTGGGGGGAGTGTAATGTACGAGTCGGTGGAGTGTAATATGGAGAAGGGTTGAGCTGTGGGGGGAGTGTAATGTACTAGCAGGGGGAGTGTAATGTACTAGTGGGGGGAGTGTAACATGGAGAAGGGGTGAGCTGTGGGGGGAGTGTAATGTGCTGGTGGGGGGAGTGTAATGTACTAGTGGGGGGAGTGTAATGTGGAGAAGGGGTGAGCTGTGGGGGGAGTGTAATGTACTCATTGGGGGAGTGTAATGTACTAGTGGAGGGAGTGTAATGTGGAGAAGGGGTGAGCTGTGGGGGGAGTGTAATGTACTAGCAGGGGGAGTGTAATGTATTAGTGGGGTGGGTGTAACATGGAGATGGGGTGAGCTGTGGGGGGAGTGTAATGTGCTAGTTGGGGGAGTGTAATGTACTAGTGGGGGGAGTGTAATGTACTAGTGGGGGAGTGTAAAGTGGAGAACGGGTGAGCTGTTGGTGGAGTGTAATGTACTAGTGGATGGAGTGTAATGTACTAGTGGGGGGAGTGTAATGTACTAGTGGGGGGAGTGTAATGTGGAGAAGGGGTGAGCTGTGGGGGGAGTGTAATGTACTAGCATGGGGAGTGTAATGTACTAGTGGGGTGGGTGTAACATGGAGAAGGGGTGAGCTGTGGGGGGAGTGTAATGTGCTAGTTGGGGGAGTGTAATGTACTAGTGGGGGGAGTGTAATGTACTAGTGGGGGAGTGTAAAGTGGAGAACGGGTGAGCTGTTGGTGGAGTGTAATGTACTAGTGGATGGAGTGTAATGTACTAGTGGGGGGAGTGTAATGACCTAGTGGGGGGAGTGTAATGTGGAGAAGGGGTGAGCTGTGGGGGGAGTGTAATGTACTAGTGGGGGGAGTGTAATGTACGAGTCGGTGGAGTGTAATGTGGAGAAGGGGTGAGCTGTGGGGGGGAGTGTAATGTACGAGCAGGGGGTGTGTAATGTACTAGTGGGGGGAGTGTATTGTACTAGTGGGGGGAGTGCAATGTACTAGTCGGGGGAGTGTAATGTACTAGTGGGGGGAGTGTAACATGGAGAAGGAGTGAGCTGTGGGGGGTGTGTAATGTACTAGTGGGGGGAGTGTAATGTACTAGTGGGGGGAGTGTAATGTACTAGTGGGGGGAGTGTAATGTATTAGTGGGGGGAGTGTAATGTGGAGAGCGGGTGAGCTGTGGGGGGAGTGTGATGTACTAGTGGGGGGAGTGTAAAGTGGAGAAGGGGTGAGCTGTGGGGGGAGTGTAATGTACTAGTGGGGGGAGTGTAATGTACGAGTCGGTGGAGTGTAACGTGGAGAAGGGGTGAGCTGTGGGGGGAGTGTAATGTACTCATGGAGGGAGTGTAATGTACTACTGGAGGGAGTGTATTGTGGAGAAAGGGTGAGCTGTGGGGGGAGTGTAATGTACTCATGGAGGGAGTGTAATGTACTAGTGGGGGGAGTGTAATGTACTAGTGGGGGGAGTGTAATGTGGAGAAGGGGTGAGCTGTGGTGGAAGTGTAATGTGCTCATGGAGGGAGTGTAATGTACTGGTGGGGGGGTGTAATGTATTAGTTGGGAGAGTGTAATGTACTAGTGGGTGGAGCGTAATGTACTAGTGGGGGGAGTGTAATGTGGAGAAGGGGTGAGCTGTTGGTGGAGTGTAATGTACTAGTGGGTGGAGTGTAATGTACTAGTGGGGGAAGTGTAATGTGGAGAAGGGGTGAGCTGTGGGGGGAGTGTAATGTACTCATGGGGGGAGTGTAATGTGGAGAAGGGGTAAACTGCGGGGGGATTGTAATGTGGAGAAGGGGTAAACTGTGGGGGGAGTGTAATGTACTAGCAGGGGGAGTGTAATGTACTAGTGGGGGGAGTGTAATGTGGAGAAGGGGTGAGCTGTGGGGGGAGTGTAACGTACTCATGGAGGGAGTGTAATGTACTAGTGGAGGGAGTGTAATGTGGAGAAGGGGTGAGCTGTGGGGGGAGTGTAATGTACCAGTGGGGGGAGTGTAATGTATTAGTGGGTGGAGTGTAATGTGGAGAAGAGGTGAACTGTGGGGGGAGTGTAATGTACTAGTGGGGGGAGTGTAATGTACTGGTGGGGGGGGTGTAATGTATTAGTTGGGGGAGTGTAATGTACTAGTGGGTGGAGCATAATGTACTAGTGGGGGGAGTGTAATGTGGAGAATGGGTGAGCTGTTGGTGGAGTGTAATGTACTAGTGGGTGGAGTGTAATGTACGAGTGGGGGGAGTGTAATGTGGAGAAGGGGTGAGCTGTTGGTGGAGTGTAATGTGCTAGTGGGGGGAGTGTAATGTACTAGTGGGTGGAGTGTAATGTGGAGAAGAGGTTAACTGTGGGCGGAGTGTAATGTACTAGTGGGGGGAGTGTAATGTACTGGTGGGGGGGGGTGTAATGTATTAGTTGGGGGAGTGTAATGTACTAGTGGGTGGAGCGTAATGTACTAGTGGGGGGAGTGTAATGTGGAGAAGTGGTGAGCTGTTGGTGGAGTGTAATGTACTCGTGGGGGGAGTGTAATGTACGAGTCGGGGGAGTGTAATGTGGAGAAGGGGTGAGCTGTTGGTGGAGTGTAATGTGCTAGTGGGTGGAGTGTAATGTACAAGTGGAGGGAGTGTATTGTGGAGAAGGGGTGAGCTGTGGGGGGAGTGTAATGTACTCATGGAGGGAGTGTAATGTACTAGTGGGGGGAGTGTAATGTACTAGTGGGGGGAGTGTAATGTGGAGAAGGGGTGAGCTGTGGTGGGAGTGTAATGTGCTCATGGAGGGAGTGTAATGTACTGGTGGGGGGGGTGTAATGTATTAGTTGGGAGAGTGTAATGTACTAGTGGGTGGAGCGTAATGTACTAGTGGGGGGAGTGTAATGTGGAGAAGGGGTGAGCTGTTGGTGGAGTGTAATGTACTAGTGGGTGGAGTGTAATGTACTCATGGGGGGAGTGTAATGTGGAGAAGGGGTAAACTGCGGGGGGATTGTAATGTGGAGAAGGGGTAAACTGTGGGGGGAGTGTAATGTACTAGCAGGGGGAGTGTAATGTACTAGTGGGGGGAGTGTAATGTACTAGTGGTGGGAGTGTAATGTGGAGAAGGGGTGAGCTGTGGGGGGAGTGTAATGTACTAGTGAGGGGAGTGTAATGTACGAGTCGGTGGAGTGTAATGTGGAGAAGGGGTGAGCTGTGGGGGGAGTGTAATGTACTAGTGGGGGGAGTGTAATGTACTCGTTGGGGGAGTGTAATGTCCTAGCGGGGAGAGTGTAATGTACTAGTGGGGGAGTGTAATGTACTCGTTGGGGGAGTGTAATGTACTAGTGGGGGGAGTGTAATGCAGAGAATGGGTGAACTGTGGGCGGAGTGTAACGTACTAGTGGGGGGAGTGTAATGTACTAGTGGGGGGAGTGCAATGCAGAGAATGGGTGAACTCTCGGGGGAGTGTAACGTACTAGTGGGGGGAATGTAATGTACTCGTGGGGGGAGTGTAATGTACTCGTGGGGGGAGTGTAATCTGGAGGAGGGGTGAGCTGTAGGTGGAGTGTTATGTGGAGGAGTGGTGAGCTGTGGGGGGAGTGTAATGTACTAGTGGGGTGAGCTGTTGGTGGACTGTAATGTACTAGTGGGTGGAGTGTAATGTACTAGTGGGGGGAGTGTAATGTACTGGTGGAGGGAGTGTAATGTGGATAAGGGGTGAGGTGTGGGGGAAGTGTAATGTACGAGTCGGAGGAGTGTAATGTGGAGAAGGGGTGAGCTGTGGGGGGAGTGTAATGTACTAGCAGGGGGAGTGTAATGTATTAGTGGGAGGAGTGTAACATGGAGAAGGGGTGAGCTGTCGGGGGAGTGTAATGTACTAGCAGGGGTAGTGTAATGTTCTAGTGGGGGGGAGTGTAACATGGAGAAGGGGTGTGCTGTGTGGGGAAGGTAATGTACTCGTGGGGGTAGTGTAATGTACTAGTGGGGGGAGTGTAATGTACTAGTTGGGGGAGTGTAATGTGGAGAAGGGGTAAACTGTGGGGGGAGTGTAATGTACTAGCAGGGGGAGTGTAATGTACTAGTGGGAGGAGTGTAATGTACTAGTGGGGGGAGTGTAATGTGGAGAAGGGGTGAACTGTGGGGGTAGTGTAATGTACTGGTGGGGGAGTGTAATGTACTCGTGGGGGAGTGTAATGTACTAGTGGGGGGAGTGTAATGTATTAGTGGGAGGAGTGTAACATGGAGAAGGGGTGAGCTGTCGGGGGAGTGTAATGTACTAGCAGGGGTAGTGTAATGTTCTAGTGGGGGGAGTGTAACATGGAGAAGGGGTGAGCTGTGTGGGGAAGGTAATGTACTCGTGGGGGTAGTGTAATGTACTAGTGGGGGGAGTGTAATGTCCTAGTTGGGGGAGTATAATGTGGAGAAGGGGTAAACTGTGGGGGGAGTGTAATGTACTAGCAGGAGGAGTGTAATGTACTCGTGGGAGGAGTGTCATGTACTAGTGGGGGGAGTGTAATGTACTAGTGGGGGGAGTGTAATGTACTAGTGGGGGGAGTGTAATGTACTGGTGGGGGGAGTGTAATGTACTAGTGGGGGAGTGTAATGTACTAGTGGGGGGAGTGTAATGTACTAGTTGGGGGAGTGTAATGTTCTAGTTGGGGGAGTGTAATGTGGAGAAGGGGTGAACTCTGGGGGGAGTGTAATGTACTGGTGGGGGGAGTGTAATGTACTAGTGGGGGAAGTGTAATGTACTAGTGGGGGGAGTGTAATGTGGAGAATGGGTGAACTGTGGAGGGAGTGTAATGTACTAGTGGGGGGAGTGTAATGTACTCGTTGGGGGAGTGTAATGTCCTAGCGGGGAGAGTGTAATGTACTAGTGGGGGAGTGTAATGTACTCGTTGGGGGAGTGTAATGTCCTAGCGGGGAGAGTGTAATGTACTAGTGGGGGGAGTGTAATGTACTAGTGGGGGGAGTGTAATGTACTAGTCGGGGGAGTGTAATGTACTAGTGGGGGGAGTGTAATGTACTAGTGGGGGGAGTGTAATGTACTAGCAGGGGTAGTGTAATGTACTAGTGGGGGGAGTGTAATGTACTAGTGGGGGTAGTGTAATGTACTAGTGGGGGGAGTGTAATGTACTAGTGGGGGGAGTGTAATGTACTAGTGGGGGAAGTGTAATGTACTAGTGGGGGGAGTGTAATGTACTAGTGGGGCAGTGTAATGTACTAGTGGGGGGAGTGTAATGTACTAGTGGGGGGAGTGTAATGTACTAGTGGGGGAAGTGTAATGTACTAGTGGGGGGAGTGTAATGTACTAGTGGGGGGAGTGTAATGTACTAGTGGGGGAAGTGTAATGTACTAGTGGGGGGAGTGTAATGTACTAGTGGGGGAAGTGTAATGTACTAGTGGGGGGAGTGTAATGTACTAGTGGGGGGAGTGTAATGTACTAGTGGGGGGAGTGTAATGTACTAGTGGGGGAAGTGTAATGTACTAGTGGGGGGAGTGTAATGTACTAGTGGGGGAAGTGTAATGTACTAGTGGGGGGAGTGTAATGTACTAGTGGGGGGAGTGTAATGTACTAGTGGGGGGAGTGTAATGTACTAGTGGGGCAGTGTAATGTGGAGGTGGTTCGATGCTTGATTTGTGCTGAGTCAGCTGTTCCCAGCTGGAGCACCAGAATCACCCTCAGTACCCGTGGTGCCAGGAGGGAAACGAAAATCAGCCAAATCCCACTACTGATTACCATTCCGTGAGTGTTGCTGTAAAATGCTGTGCCTGTGTGGACATCAGGTGAGGCAAGGCCCAGACTGGGCACAATTGCTACAGAAGTTACTGTCTTGGCTCACACATCAACAATGACCAGGACTGAGATACTGCAGCCTGTCAGCGCTTGTACCACCAGCAAGTGTCTGAGCCTTTGGGGGTTGGGGCAGGAGCAAAATGGAAAGATGTTGCTGAAAGATTAAGATGAGGGAAAGCAATAGTTGGTGTAACGTGGACTCGGATTGCTCCCTTGATGCTGTCAGCTGTCTTGTTTATGCTCAGAGCCTGACCTAGCAACAGTGCAGACAGAAAAAAACATCACCATTATGTACTCAGGATGGGAACAATCACTGAGGGATGACAAACACATCCAGCTTCAGGAGATAATGGCTTTGGAACAAGCGTTCAAACATAGAGCTGACATTTTCCATTTAGCACTTGTTTTGATTCTCTTCTTTCAGGTAGGCTTCCTCTGCCTTTTAATTTTAACTCTCTCGTTACACGACGCAGGCTCTGCCAGCCAGAGCAGTGAGACTCTGCTGCAAGGTCAGGTTTCTCTATAACCTTCCTATTAATTTCCCTCTCCAGAGATAGAATCGTGGAATTTAACAGCATAGAAACCATCCACTCTGATCCCATTCCCTAACTCGCTCCCCATACACTTTAATATGCTTCTTTTTCAAGCTGCTATATCATTTCCTTTTGAAAGTAAATAGGAACTGACAGGACAGAACAAATCCCTTGCTGCATTCTCTCTCTTTGCCCTTCCCCAGATATCGGGCCTTGGGCTCAGTTTAAGGCACAGTCTGTGGATATGCTGTCGACCCCTTCTGACTACTCACGGCACCATAACATTACAGGAGTTCAGTTCTGAACCACGATGTTGCTGTGCGGTTTCTCAATCGATCTCTTGCCACATAATAAATGCCCTCTTTTCCACCTAAACAAAAAGGGAGTTTGTGCACCAGGAAATCTCCCCCATTGCTGTCCTGTGTGAGAAGCAATCCCCTGTTCATTTGTCAGAGAAAGAAACAATCATAAGAAAAGAAATAAAAGTTTCCAATCAATTGTTGAGATACTCAACAAGCCTCTGTTGGGACTGCGAGTTTGCAAGGACTTTTTTGGAATGTTTTAAATTGTTTTCCACATTAAATTAGGAGAGAGCTCCCCCAGCCCTGCTTACAGTACTCACTATGTGAAGGGAGGCACAGGATGCAAATCTATGTTACTAATTTAATACTGTCTCCTCCATCCACGCAACAGATTCCAGTGTCAGATCTCTGAGCTGTGAGCAAAGACTGGAGAAACTTGGGGTTAAATCCAGAACAATAATTCAAATGAAACAGTGACAATTGTAGACGAGGACACAGATCAAACTAGGGAAAGTCATGAAATTCCTCTTCACACAAACAATGATCTACATGTGTAGAGCAGTGGAGGCAAAAATCCTTGGGGTCATTGAAGAGATCACTGGATATAATGATGAGGGTTTTCTCTAGATGGATGAGCCAAGACGCACAGCGCAAGACACCAACAAGATTGAAAGAGTCAGAGAGAAGATGGGAGATCAGCTATCAGTGGGTAGTTGCGATCAAGTTTGGGTTTTAAGAGTCTGAAGAGTGATGGAAGACGTTGGTTGGGTGTAAGTTTATTCAGTGTATCACCTAAACAACAAGGCACTGTGTACAGTCCTGATAGGCTGTACTATATCAGATATGGGCAATCGTGACCTTCTACATAGTGTATGATGTAAATGCGCAGGAATTGAGCAAAACCTGACCTTATAGTGGGTGCAACAGGCAGACAATCCACTACTGCCCATTTTGCAACCCTGCCAAAGTTGAATTTCACCCCGATGAAGTTTCACTGGTGTTACTTTTTATTTGGATTGTTTGGTAGAAATGCGACATTAATGATTACAGTACCAGCAAGAGTGATTCATCACCCTCTGTACCATTCATGCATTGTCCCAAACGAACTCAACTCCATACTACTCTAATTAAATCCAACCCAGCTATTATCCTATATAACTACATGACAATGTCACTGCTGTAACAGTAAATGTTATTACAGGTGCTGACAGGCTTTATATGAAGTATCATTATCTAAATATAGGTTTTCTGAATAGAATTGTGAGATTTATTGTAGCAAAGGCTTGATTGAAATGAATCCAGTGTTCAGCATCCCCTGGGCTGTTTGGAGGTGGATTTTTCTCACCAGTGAAACACTTTTTTGCTTTTTCTTTTAAGAATTGAATTTTAAGTTCATCATGTGAAGGACACATCCATGTTAGAGAATAGACACAGTGTCAAGGTCAAGTTCCTAGCATGGATTAGAGTCAGGGTAATGTTCCATGTACACTACCACAATAATTGGATTCATCCAGAGATTTTCAAACTTTTTTGTATGAAACTCCCTGGAAATACTGACACACTCCCAGAGATCCCCTGAAATATTGTTACATGCCTCAGAATTACCGACCCTAAATTCTGATAGGCCGTTTCAACTACCCAAAGTGAAGCATAAAATTACAGAGATATTAATAGATTAAGTGAATGGGCAAAACTGTGGCAAATGGATTTCAATGTTGGCAAGTATGATGTCATCCACTTTGGACCTAAAAAGGATAGATCAGAGTACTTTCTAAATGGGGAAAAGCTTGAAACAGTGGAGGTCCAAAGAGACTTAGAGGTCCATGTACATGTCATGGAAAGTACAGAAAATAATCAAAAAGGCTAATGGAATGCTGGCCTTTATATCTAGAGGACTAAAATACAAGGGGGTAGAAGTTATGCTGCAGCTGTACAAAACCCTGGTTAGACCACACCTGGAGTACTGTGTTCAGTTCTGGGCACTGCACCTTAGGAAGGATATATTAGCCTTGAAGGCAGTGCAACGTAGATTTACTAGAATGATACCTGGCCTCCAAAGGTAAAATTACGGGGAGAGATTACACAAACTAGGGTTGTACTCCCTGGAATTTAGAAAATGAAGGGGTGATTTAATTGAAGTTTTCAAGATACTAAGGGGAACTGATAGGGTAGATAGAGATAAACTATTTCCACTGGTTGGGGAGTCTAGGACTAGGGGACACAGCCTAAAAATTAGAGCCAGGACTTTCAGGAGTGAAGTTAGGAAATACTTCTACACACAGAGAGTGGTAGAGGTTTGAATCTCTCTTCCGCAAACGACAGTTGATGCTAGCTCAATTGTTAATTTTAAATCTGAGAGTGATAGATTTTTGCTAACCAAAGGTATTAAGGGATTTGGGGTAAAGCGGGTATGTGGAGTTAGGTCAAAGATCAGCCAAGATCTCATTGAATGGCGGAACAGGCTCGAGGGGCTAAACGGCTACACCTGTTCCTATGTAAACAAACATCATTGCTCCGGGGCCTATTGGTCTCCCACTGTAACTGGCCTGAGATCAGCAGACCCTTCATGTAATTTCAGGGTCTTTTATTTTTATATACATAGTAATAGAAATAGTGTGCTTACACATCAATAAATACAGAAAAATACTTGGAGAGAACGGGGACAAGTGGACTGGGGGGGAATCAGTGGTAGGAGGGAAGATTCAGGAAGGGGGAGATTCAGGAGGGGGGTGATGCAGGAGGGGGGACATTCAGGAGGGGGGAGATGCAGGAGCGGGGAGATTCAGGAGGGGAGAGATTCAGGAGGGGAGAAATGCAGGAGGGGGAGATGCAGGAGGGGGAGATTCAGGAGGGGAGAGATTCAGGAGGGGAGAAATGCAGGAGGGGGAGATGCAGGAGGGGGAGATGCAGGAGGGGGAGATGCAGTAGGTGGGAGATTCACGAGGGGCGACATTCAAGAGGGGGGAGATGCAGGAGGGGGAGATACAGGAGGTGGGAGATGCAGGAGGTGGAGATGCAGGAGGGGGGAGATTCAGGAGGGGGAGATACAGGAGGTGGGAGATGCAGTAGGAGGCAATTGTTGGAAAAAATTTACAGGGCTATGGGAAAAGAGGAGGGGAATGGGACTAATTGGATAGCTCTTTCAAAGAGCTGGCACAGGCACGATGGGCCGAATGACTTCCTTCTGGGCTGTGCCATACTATGATACTATGAAGTGAGATACAGCAGTTTTCAGATCGGAGAGGATTGGAGGGGCTGAGTTTGGGATTCATACGAGGAATGCAAAGTGCATTCAGCCCATCCTCTGTAAAACAAGCATTCCAGGGTGCTAGGATACATGCTGATAGGTAGTCTACACTTAACAGGACCTGCTATTTTACCGTTTGGTGTTTGGAACCTGCGGGAATAGGATATTGCAGGTGTGGTTTCTGTTTGGATTTTTATTTTTTCCCCGCTTTATTTCCTTATTGTTTATGCCAAGAGTTCTTTCCAGTTATAAAATATATTTATGTTATTGTAGGATGTGAGGAGCTGAGGCTACACACCAGAGCTGACAATAGAGGGACAGTTATTGTGATGTGTTTATTTCAGTCAATCCAAAATTGCGACATCAGATTGTGTGACAGGATGTGTGAACGAGCGTTCTGGATCAGGACCGCATCCTATTGTATAAATCCACGCCCTGCTATTAAATAAAGGATTATTGATGATATAATCCCTCCTTCAGTCACCTCCCTTAACACTTCTCCCATTACTGCTCGCAGACAGTTTTTTACCTCTGTGAATCACCTTAAGACATTTTATTACGGAGAGCTTCAGATTCCTGGGGCATTAGGACCAGTTCTGGGGTAGGAAAGATTTGTTCAAGATGGATGGGTTGCACCTCAACAGAGCTGGGACCAACGTCCTCACGGGGAGGTTAACTAGTCCTGTAGGGGAAGGTTTAAACTAATTTGGCAGGGGGAGGGGAACCAGGATGAAACAGTAGAGAGGAGAAACAAGGTGCAGAGAGGACTGGGAAGGACAAGTAACACTAAAGTAAAGAATGGTTCAGAAATAGGAGGGATCAGACAAGGAGTAAATACGAGGCAATCTAAGGTGAGTTTGGAGTACATGTGCGTAAATGAACGTAGCATGGTAAATAAGTTTGGTGAGCTGCAGGCACAAGTCGCCACGTGGGACTACGATATACTGACAATAAATAAGACCTGGCTCAAAGAAGGTGATCATTGGGTACTTAATATTCCTGGCTACAAGGTATTCGGGAAGGATAGGAAAGGAAAGAAAGGAGAGGGGGTGGCAGTATTGATCAAAGAAATTATTATGGCACTGGAAAGGGATGGTGTAGTTGAGGAGTCAAAGGCAGAATTTATTTGGTTAGAATTAAGGAACAATAGAGGAGCTATTACACTACTGGATGTATAATATAGGCCACCAAATAGTGGGAAGGAGATAGAGGAGCAAATTTGCAGGCCAATTACAGAAATATGCAAGAACTATAGAGTAGTGATAATGGGGGACTTCAATTATCCCAATATAGACTGGGACAGTAACAGTGTAAAGGGCAAAGAGGGGGAGGAATTCCTGAAATGTGTACAAGAGAATTTTCTTGATCAGTGTGTTTCCAGCCCAATGAGGAAGGAAGCAATGCTGGATCTAGTTCTGGGGAATGAAGTGGGGCAAGTAGACCATGTTTCAGTGGGGGAGCATTTGGGAAACAGTGATCACAATATCATTAGAATCATAGAATATCATAGAATCATAGAAGTTACAACATGGAAACAGGCCCTTCGGCCCAACATGTCCATGTCGCCCAGTTTATACCACTAAGCTAGTCCCAATTGCCTGCACTTGGCCCATATCCCTCTATACCCATCTTACCCATGTAACTGTCCAAATGCTTTTTAAAAGACAAAATTGTACCCGCCTCTACTACTGCCTCTGGCAGCTCGTTCCAGACACTCATCACCCTTTGAGTGAAAAAATTGCCCCTCTGAACCCTTTTGTATCTCTCCCCTCTCACCTTAAATCTATGTCCCCTCGTTATAGACTCCCCTACCTTTGGGAAAAGATTTTGACTATCTACCTTATCTATGCCCCTCATTATTTTATAGACTTCTATAAGATCACCCCTTAACCTCCTACTCTCCAGGGAAAAAAGTCCCAGTCTATCCAACCTCTCCCTATAAGTCAAACCATCAAGTCCCGGTAGCATCCTAGTAAATCTTTTCTGCACTCTTTCTAGTTTAATAATATCCTTTCTATAGTAGGGTGACCAGAACTGTACACAGTATTCCAAGTGTGGTCTTGTACAACTTCAACAAGACATCCCAACTCCTGTATTCAATGTTCTGACCAATGAAACCAAGCATGCCGAATGCCTTCTTCACCACCCTATCCACCTGTGACTCCACTTTCAAGGAGCTATGAACCTGTACTCCTAGATCTCTTTGTTCTATAACTCTCCCCAACGCCCTACCATTAACGGAGTAGGTCCTGGTCTGGAGTAGGTTTAGAATAGTTATGAAAAAGGACAAGGAACAATCAAATATGAAAATATATAACTGGCAGAGTACTAATTGCAGTGAGTTAAAAGGGGATCTTGCCCAGGTGAATTGGAATCAAAAATTGGCTGGCAAAACAGTAATTGAACAATGGGAGGCCTTCAAGGAGGAGATGGTTCAGGTACAGAGTAGACACATTCCCACAAGGGGGAAAGGAATGGTATTCAACGCTGGAGCTCCCTGGATGACCAAAGAGATAGAGATTAAAATGAAACAGAAAAAGGAGGCTTTTGACAAATGTAAGGTTCATTATACAGTAGAGAAGCACGCTGAATACAGAAAGTACAGAGGAGATCTAAAAAAGGGAATAAGAGGGGCAAAGAGAGAGTATGAGAATAGATTAGCAGCTAACATAAAAGGGAAGCCAAAAATCTTTTATAAACATATCAATAATAAATGTCTGGTCAAAGCGACCAATTAGAGAAAAAAAAGAGATCTTCTTGTAGAGGCAGAGGGAATGGCTGAGGCACTAAATGAATACTTTGCATCGGTCTTCACTAGAGAAGAGGATGGTATCATTGTAGCAGTAAAGCAGGAGGTAGGAGCGATATTGGATAGGATAAAAATAGATAAAGAGGAGGGACTTAAAAGGTTGGCAGTACTCAAAGTAGAAAAGTCACCCGGTCCGGATAGGATCCATCCTAGATTACTGAGGGAAGTAAGGATAGAAATTGTTGAGGTTCTGGTCACAATCTTCCAATCCTGTTTAGATATGGGAGTGGTGCCAGAGGACTGGAGGATTGCAAATGTTACACTCCTGTTCAAAAGCGGGGAGAGGAATAAACCTGCAGGTCAGTCAGCCTAATGTCAGTGGTGGGGAAACTTGTAGAGACAATAATCCGGGACAAAACTAATTGGCACTTGGTAAAGTCTGGGCTAATAAATTAAAGTCAGCACAGATTTGTTAAAGGAAAATCATGTTTGACTAACTTGATTGAGTTCTTTGATGAAGTAACGGAGAGGGCTAATGAGGGTAGTGTGGTTGTTGTTGTGTATATGGACTTTCAAAAGGCATTTGATAAAGTACCACATAATAGACTTGTTAGCAAAATTAAAGCCCATGGGATTAAAGGGACAGTGGCAGCTTGGATAGAAAACTGGTTAAGGGACAGGAAGCAGAGAGTAGAGGTGAACGATTGTTTTTCAGACTGGAGAGAAGTTTACAATGATATTCCCCAGGGGTCAGTATTAGGACCACTGCTCTTTTTGACATATATTAATGACATGGGCTTGGGTATAGAGGGTATAATTTCTAGGCTTGCAGATGACATGAAACTCAGAAATGTAGTAAACAATGTGGAGGATAGTAGCAGACTTCAGGAAGACATAGACAGACTGGTGAAATGGGCAGACACGTGGCAGATGAAATTTAATGCAGAGAAGTGTGAAGTGATACATTTTGGTAGGAAGAACGAGAAGAGGCAATATAAACTAAATGGTACAATTTTAAAGGTTGTACAGAACAAAGAGGTACACATACAGGAATCTTTGAAGATGGGAGGACAAGTTGAGAAGGTTGTTAAGGCTGGGATCCTGGGCTTTATTAATAGAGGCACAGAGTATAAAAGCAAGGAAGTTATGCTAAACCTTTATAAAACACTGGTTAGGCCTCAGCTGGAGTATTGTGTCCAATTCTGGGCACCGCACTTTAGGAAGGATGTCAAGGCCTTAGAGAGGGTGCAGGGGAGATTTACCAGAATGGTACCAGGGATGAGGGACTTCAATTATGTGGAGAGACTGGAGAAGCTGGGGTTGTTCTCCTTTGAGCAGAGAAGGTTAAGAGGAAATTTGATAGAGGTATTCAAAATCATGAACGGTTTAGATAGAGTAAATAAAGAGAAACTGTTTCCAGTGGCAGAAGGGTCGGTAACCAGAGGACTTAGATTTAAGGTGATCGGCAAAAGAGCAAGTGGCGACATGAGGAAACATTTTACACAGCATAGAAACACAGAAAATAGGAGCAAGAGTAGGCCATTCGGCCCTTCGGGCCTGCTCCACCATTCAAAATGATCGTGGCTGATCATCTAACTCAGTACCCTGTTCCCGCTTTTTCCCCATATCCCTTGATCCCTTTAGCATTAAGAAATATATCTATCTCTTTCTTGAATACATCTAATGATTTGGCCTCCACTGCCTTCTGTGGTAGAGAATTCCACAGGTTCACCACCCTCTGAGTGAAGAAATTTCTCCTCATCTCAGTTCTAAATGGCATACCCCGTATCCTGAGACTATGACCCCTGGTTCTGGACTCCCCAGCCATTGGGAACATCCTCCCTGCATCTAGTCTGTCTAGTCCTGTTAAAATTTTATATGTTTCGACGAGATCACCTCTCATTCTTCTAAACTCTAGTGAATATAGGCCTAGTCGACCCAATCTCTCCTCATACGTCAGTCCTGCCATCCCAGGAATCAGTCAGGTAAACCTTCGTTGCACTCCCTCCATGGCAAGGACATCCTTCCTCAGACAAGGAAACCAAAACTGCACACAATACTCCAGATGTGGTCTCACCAAGGCCCTGTATAACTGCAGTAAGACATGCCTGCTCCTGTACTCAAGTCCTCTTGCAATGAAGGCCAACATACTATTCACCTTCCTAACTGCTTGCTGCACCTGAATGCTCGCTTTCAGTGACTGGTGTACAGGGTCAAAATCCTGGAACTCCCTTCCTAACAGCATTGTGGGAGAACCGTCACCACACGGACTGCAGCGGTTCAAGAAGGCGGCTCACCACCACCTTCTCGAGGGCAATTAGGGATGGGCAATAAATGCCGGCCTTGCCAGCGACGCCCACATCCCGTGAACGAATAAAAAAAAATTTAAAAAAACACCCAGGTCTCGTTGCACCTCCCCTTTTCCCAATCTATCACCAATTCAGATAATAATCTGCCTTTCTGTTTTTACAACCAAAGTGGATAACCTCACATTTATCCACGTTATACTGCATCTGCCATGTTCTTGCCCACTCACCCAACTTGTCTAAATCACATTGGAGCCTCTTTCCATCCTCCTCACAGCTCACATTCCACCCCAGCTTTGTGTCATCTGAAAACTTGGAAATGTTACATATAGTTCCCTCATCCAAATTGTTGAGATATATTGTGAATAGCTGGGGCCCAAGCACTGATCCCTGCGGTACCCCACTAGTCACTGCCTGCCACCCGGAAAAAGACCCGTTTATTCCTACTCTCTGTTTCCTGTCTGTCAACCAATTCTCAATCCATGCCAGTATATTCCCCCCAATCCCATGTGCTTTAATTTTGCACACTAACCTCTTGTGTGGGACCTTATCAAAAGCCTTCTGAAAATCCAAGTACACCACATCCACTGGTTCTCCCCTATCTATTCTACTAGTTACATTCTCAAAAAACTCCAGTAGATTTGTTAAGCATAAACCCATGCTGACTTTGTCCAATCCCGTTAATGCCTTCCAAGTGTTCTATTATCACATCTTTTATAAAAGTCTTCAGCATTTTCCTCACTACTGATGTCCGGCTAACTGGTCTGTCGTTCCCTGTTTTTACTCTCCCTCCTTTTTTTAAATAGTGGGGTTACATTTGCCACCCTCCAATCTGTAGGAACTGTTCCAGAGTCTATAGAATTTTGGAAGATGATCACCAATGCATCCACTATTTCCAGGGCCACTTCCTTTAGTACTCTGAGATGTAGATTATCAAGCCCTGGGGATTTGTCAGCCTTTAGCCTCGTTAATTTCCCTAGCACTATTTTTTTTACTAATATTGGTTTCCTTCAGATCCTCCCTCTCACGAGACCCTTGGTTCCCTAACATTTCTGGGAGGTTATTTGTGTCCTCCTTTGTGAAGACAGAATTTGTGTGTTTAATTGTTCTGCCATTTCTTTGTTCCCCATTATAATTTCCCCCATTTCTGACTGTAAGGGACCCTCATTTGTCTTCACTAATTTTTTTCTCTTGACATATTTATAGAAGCCTTTACAGTCAGTTTTAATATTCCCTGCTAGTTTACTCTCATACTCTATTTTCCCCTCTTAATCAATCTCTTTGTCCTCCTTTGCTGAATTCTGAACTGCTCCCAATCCTCAGGCTTGCCGCTTTTTCTGGCAATTTTATATGCCTCCTCTTTGGATCTAATACTGTCCCTAATTTCTTTTGTAAGCCACGGTTGAGCCACCTTTCCTGTTTTATTTTTGCGCCAGACAGGAATGAATAATTGTAATTCCTGCACACGTTCTTTAAATATTAGCCATTGCCTATCCACCGTCATCCCTTTTAGTAAAGTTCCCCAATCTATCATAGCCAACTCGCACCTCATAGGAACATAGGAACAGGAGTAGGCCATTCAGCCCCTCGTGCCTGCTCCGCCATTTGATAAGATCATGGCTGATCTGTGATCTAACTCCATATACCTGCCTTTGGCCCATATCCCTTAATATTTTTGGTTGCCAAAAAGCTATCCATCTCACATTTAAATTTAGCAATTGAGCTAGCATCAATTGCCGTTTGCGGAAGAGAGTTCCAAACTTCTACAACCCTTTGTGTGTAGAAATGTTTTCTAATCTCGCTCCTGAAAGGTCTGGCTCTAATTTTTAGACTGTGCCCCCTACTCCTAGAATCCCCAACCAGCGGAAATAGTTTCTCTCTATCCACCCTATCCGTTCCCCTTAATATCTTATAAACTTCGATCAGATCACCCCTTAACCTTCGAAACTCTAGAGAATACAATCCCAATTTGTGTAATCTCTCCTCGTAACTTAACCCTTGAAGTCCAGGTATCATTCCAGTAAACCTACGCTGCACTCCCTCCAAGGCCAATATGTCCTTCCGAAGGTGCGGTGCCCAGAACTGCTCACAGTACTCCAGGTGCGGTCTAACCAGGGTTTTGTATAGCTGCAGCATAACTTCTGCCCCCTTGTACTCCAGTCCTCTAGATATAAAGGCCAACATTCCATTTGCCTTCTTGATTATTTTCTGCACCTGTTCATGACACTTCAATGATCTATGTACCTGAACCCCCAAGTCCCTTTGGACATCCACTGTTTTCAACATTTTACCATTTAGAAAGTACCCTGTTCTATCCTTTTTTGATCCAAAGTGGATGACCTCACATTTGTCTACATTGAATTCCATTTGCCACAGTTTTGCCCATTCACCTAATCTATCAATATCCCTTTGTAATTTCATGCTTTCATCTACACTGCTTATAATGCCACCAATCTTTGTGTCATTGGCAAACTTAGATATGAGACTTTCTATGCCTTCATCTAAGTCGTTAATAAATATTGTGAATAATTGAGGCCCCAAGACAGATCCCTGCGGGACTCCACTAGTCACATCCTGCCAATGTGAGTACCTACCCATTATCCCTACTCTCTGTTGCCTTTCGCTCAGACAACTTCCTAACCAAGTCTGTACTTTTCCCTCGATTCCATGGGCTTCTATCTTAGCTAACAGTCTCTTATGTGGGACCTTATCAAATGCCTTCTGGAAGTCCATATAAATAACATCCATTGACATTCCCCTGACCACTACTTTAGTCACCTCTTCAAAAAATTCAATCAGGTTTGTCAGGCACGACCATGCTGGCTCTCTCTGATTAACTGAAAATTCTTGAGGTGTTCAGTCACCCTATCCTTAATTATAGACTCCAGCATTTTCCCCACAACAGATGTTAGGCTAACTGGTCTATAATTCCCTGGTTTCCCTCTCTCTCCTTTCTTAAAAAGCGGAGTGACATGTGCAATTTTCCAATCTAGAGGGACAGTTCCTGAATCTAGAGAACTTTGAAAGATTATAGTTAGGGCATCTGCAATGTGCTCACCTACTTCCTTTAAAACCCTGGGATGGAAACCATCTAGTCCTGGGGATTTGTCACTCTTTAGTGCTATTATTTTCTTCATTACTGTTGCTTTACTTATGTTAATTTTATCGTGTCCCTGTCCCCGATTCAATATTAGTTTTCTTGGGATTTCCGGCATGCTATCCTCTTTTTCAACTGTAAATACTGACGCAAAGTAATTGTTCAACATGTCCGCCATTTCCCCATTGTCAATGACAATATCCCCACTTTCAGTTTTTAAGGGGCCAACACTGCTCCTGACCACCCTCTTTTTCCTAATATAACTATAAAAGTTCTTCGTATTGGTTTTGATATCCCTTGCAAGTTTCTTTTCATACTCCCTTTTTGTAGCTCTTACTATCTGTTTTGTGACCCTTTGTTGATCTTTGTATCTTTCCCATTCGCCAGGATCTGTGCCATTTTTTGCCTTTTTGTATGTCCTTTCCTTATGTCTTACACTGTCCCTTACCTCTTTAGTTGTCCATGGCTGTTTTTTTTGGCAAGTAGAGTTCTTGCCCCTCAGGGGTATAAACCAATTCTGTATCACATTAAATGTTTCTTTAAACATTTCCCACTGATCATCAGTCGTTTTACCCATTAACAGATTTGCCCAGTTTACTGTGGACAGTCTCTGTCTCATCCCATTGAAGTCGGCCTTACCCAAGTCTAGAATCTTAGCAGCTGATTCACTTTTTTCCCTTTCAAACACTACATTGAACTCGAATCATTGAATCATACTTTCATAATTTCCTTTATTTAGATTCAGGACCCTAGTTTTGGATTCAACTACTTCACTCTCCATCTTAATGAGGAATTCTATCATGTTATGGTCGCTCTTCCCTAAGGGAAGATTATTAATTTATCCTTTCTCATTGCAGTGAGTTGTAATGATCTGGAATGCACTGCCTGAAAGGGTAGGGAAAGCAGACTCAATAGTAACTTTCAAAAGGGAATTAGATAAATACTTGAAGGGAAAAAAATTACAGGGCTATGGGGAAAGAGCAGGGGAGTGGGACTAATTGGATAGCTCTTTCAAACAGCTGGCAGTCACGATGGGCCGAAAGGCCTTCTCCTGTGCTGTACCGACTCGGATACTAGGATACTATATTATAGGTGCCACAGAAATGTAGTTTGTTGCTATTGAGATACACAGTGCCCTTCATTGGTTCGGTCTCTGATTCTGATACATTTGTATTATTTTATCTACACAATAAGTGGATTTTTTTTCACCTACCGCATAACAGCTATTCCTGACTTGGGAACAATACGTGGCCATGTTACTGGATAGAGGCACTAAGCGGCTGTCTGTAGTACACAGGGTCACAGGAGGATTGTGCTGCGATATTTGAGGGTGATAGACCACTCCACTCATCTCCCCCTTTAGCTTTCCACGGACCACTCAAAACAGCTGGGAAATGGGAAGAAAATCCAGAGTATAGAGACAGAGGAAATCTTCTGTTTTGTTTATTGTTAACGCACAGACCAGAAAAAATTCCACCCCCATTTTTCTAATAACACAAACAGAACAGAGTCATTAAAAATATTTTTGAAAATGAATAAATTCTTTTCATACTTTAACATCACAGAATCATCACATTTTACAGGACAGTGGGACCTTTCTAATGGACCTGCAACTACATCCCATTCCCCTCAATCCTGCTCTTGCCCCAAACACTTTTACATTTTTCTTTTTCAAATACTTATCCCTTTCCTTTTACATATTTCCATTCTCCTCTTACGTGTATACCTGGTAAAGTATGTACATTCAAAAACAGATTTACAGCCAAGTGCATCTGTAACAGCAATAGATCATATTGGTCAGGTATGAGGAAATGAGGCAAATGCATTCACTGTGCCTCAAACATTTCCATTTGGAAACAACAACTGCCCCTTTCAATCAGCTAAAACAATCATTAATGTTGATATCCAGAGTGACTGTGTGAAGCATAATGTGACCCATTCCCAATGCCCACTGTCACTTGAAGCATCTGCAATTAAAGTCATTATTATAATTTATGATGTCTGTATTAGTGTTGAGATTTCTGTATGACAGGCTCGGTAAAAGGAGTAATTACCTTGATTCACAAAGTCGAGACATCTCTCCTTCCCTTTGTTCTCTTTACCTTAATGATGTGTGCCTCTGTTCTGATGTACACAGGCTGATTCAGGATAAAAACATGTACTTTACTGTCTCACGTAAATACAGAAACCCTGTCACAAAGTTTGCTCTATATTTTATAATTTACTGACGCTGAGTTCTTAACTATTACATTTTCCACTTTAGTTAAATGTTCTTTCATTACTCAATGGGTTTATTTTTAACTGAAAGGCTACAAGCAAATTTTGAAAGTTCTGTCAAGTAATGGATATTATGAAAAATGTAGCAGGTGAAGCAAAAGTCACAAATTCATTGCACCTCAATCACACTGCACCTCAATCACACTGCACCTCAATCACACTGCACTCACTGCACCTCAATCACACTGCACCTCAATCACTGCACTCACTGCACCTCAATCACACTGCACCTCAATCACTGCACACACTGCACCTCAATCACACTGCACCTCAATCACACTGCACCTCAATCACTGCACTCACTGCACCTCAATCACACTGCACCTCAATCACACTGCACCTCAATCACTGCACACACTGCACCTCAATCACACTGCAAACTACTAGGAGTGTACTATAGACCCCGAATAGCGAAAGGGAGATAGAAGAACAAATATGTAGGCAAATTTCTGAGTGCAAAAATAAGAGGGCAATAATAGTCGGGGACTTCAACGACCCTAACATCAACTGGGATTCAAACAGTGTGAGGGGCACAGAGGGCGCAAAATTATTGATCGGTGTCCAGGAGAACTTTTTTATCCAGTACGTGACAAGCCCAACAAGAGGAGATGCAATTCTAGATTTAGTCCTGGGAAATGAAGATGGGCAAGTGGGTGAAGTGACAGTGGGTGACCATATTGGGAATAGTGATCACAATTCAGTTAGTTTTAGCATTATTATGGAAAAGGACAGAGTTAAATCAGGAGCAAACGTTTTAAATAGGGGGAAGGCAAATTTTACACAACTAAGAGGTGATTTAACAGGAGTGGACTGGACATAAGTACTTGAGGAGAAATCAGTGGCAAGCCAGTGGGAGGCACTAAAAAGTGAAATTCTACGGGTACAATGCAGACACATCCCCTCAAAGAAAAAGGGTGGCACTGCCAAATTTAGAGCGCCTGGTTGTCTAGAAGTATACGGGGCAAGATAAAGCAGAAAAAGAAAGCTTATGACTGTCACAGAAAACTAAATACTGCAGAAAGCCTAGAGTAGTCTAGAAAGTACAGGGATGACGTAAAAAAGGAAATAAGGAAAGCAAAGAGAGGGCATGAAAAAATATTAGCTAGTAAGATTAAAGAAAACCAAAGATGTTCTATCAGTACATTAAGAACAAGAGGATAGCTAAGGAAAAGGTGGGACCTATCAGGGATGATGAGGGTAACTTGTGTGTAGAAGCAGAGGATGTGGGCAGGGTTTTAAATGAATATTTTGTCTCCGTATTCACAAAGGAAAGGGATGATCCGGACGTAGTAGTTAAAGAGGAGAGGTGTGAAATATTGGATAAGGTAAACATAACGAGAGAGGAAGTACTGGAATCCTTGAAAGTTGATAAGTGACCAGGGCCGGATGGATTGTTTCCTGGGCTATTGAAGGAAGCCAGGGAGGAAATAGCGGATGCTCTGAGGATCATTTTCCAATCCTCACTAGATACAGGGGAGGTACCAGAGGACTGGAAGACTGCAAACGTAGTACCATTGTTTAAAAAGGGTACAAGGGAAAGGCCGAACAATTATAGGCCGGTCAGTCTTTCCTCGGTGGTGGACAAACTATTAGAATCAATACTGAGAGATAGGATAAACTGTCACTTGGAAAGGCATGGTTTAATCAGGGATAGTCAGCATGGATTTGTTCAGGGAAGGTCATGCCTTACAAATCTGATTGAATTCTTTGAGGACATGACGAGGAGGATTGATGAGGGTAGTGCAGTGGGTGTTGTCTACATGGATTTTAGTAAGACATTTGACAAGGTCCCACATGGCAGACTGGTCAGAAAGGTAAAAGCCCATGGGATACAAGGAAATGTGGCAAATTGGATCCAAAATTGGCTCAGTAACAGGGTAAAAGTCGATGGATGTCTTTGCGAATGAAATCCGTTTCCAGTGGTGTGCCACAGGGCTCAGTGTTGGGTCCCTTGCTGTTTGTGGTACATATTAATGATTTGGACTTGAATGTAGGGGGCATGATTGGCAAATTTGCAGACACACAAAAATTGGCCGTGTAGTTGATAGTGAAGAGGATAGCTGTAGACTCCAAGAAGATATCAATGGGTTGGTGGAGTGGGCGGAAAAGTGGCAAATGGAGTTCAACTCGGAGAAGTGTGAGGTAATGCACTTAGGGAGAGCAAACAGTAAAAGGGAATACGCAGTAAACGGGAATATATTGAGAAGGGTAGAGGAAGTGAGAGACCTTGGAGTGCACAGGTCCGTGAAGGTGGCAGTACAGGTAGATAAGGTTGTGAAGAAGGCATACGGAATGCCCTCCGTTATTAGGCGAGGTATGGAATACAAAAGCAGGGATGTAATGATGGAACTGTATAAAACACTGGAAAGGCCACAGCTGGAGTATTGTGCGCAGTTCTGGTCACCACATTACAGGAAGGACATAATTGCTCTGGAGAGAGTGCAGAGAAGATTTACAAGAATGTTGCCAAGGCTTGAAAATTGCGGCTACAAGGAGAGATTGGATAGGCTGGGGTTGTTTTCCTTGGAGCAGAGGAGGCTGAGGGGAGACTTGATTGAGGTGTACAAAATTATGAGGGGCCTAGAGTAGACAGGAAGTACCTGTTTCCCCTAGCGGAGAGTTCAAGAACTAGAGGACATAGATTTAAGCTGATTGGCGGAAGGATTAGAGGGGACATGAGGAAAAACTTTTTTACCCAGAGGGTGGTGGGTGTATGGAATTCACAGCCCGAATTGGTGGTAGAGGCAGGGACCCTCAACTCTTTTTAAAAGTACCTGGACCTGCACCTAAAGTGCTGTAAGCTGCAGGGCTACGGACCGGGTGCTGGAAGGTGGGATTAGAATGGGCATCTGGTTGTTCTTCGAGCCGGCGCGGACACGATGGGCCGAATAGCCCCCTTCTAAGTTGTATATTTTCTATGGTTCTACACACTGCACCTCAATCTCACTGCACCTCAATCACACCGTACCTCAATCTCACTGCACCTCAATCACACCGCACCTCAATCACACTGTACCTCAATCACACCGTACCTCAATCACACCGTACCTCAATCACACCGCACCTCAATCTCACTGCACCTCAATCACATTGCACCTCAATCACACTGTACCTCAATCACACTGTACCTCAATCACACTGCACACCCTGTACCTCAATCACACTGTACCTCAATCACACTGCACCTCAATCACACTGTACCTCAATCACACCGTACCTCAATCACACTGTACCTCAATCACACCGTACCTCAATCTCACTGCACCTCAATCACACCGTACCTCAATCACACTGTACCTCAATCACACTGTACCTCAATCACCCTGTACCTCAATCACACTGCACCTCAATCACACTGCACCTCAATCACACCGCACCTCAATCACACTGCACCTCAATCACACTGCACCTCAATCACACTGTACCTCAATCACCCTGTACCTCAATCACAATGTACCTCAATCACACTGTACCTCAATCACCCTGTACCTCAATCACAATGTACCTCAATCACACTGTACCTCAATCACACTGTACCTCAATCTCACTGTACCTCAATCACACTGCACCTCAATCACACTGTACCTCAATCACACTGTACCTCAATCACCCTGTACCTCAATCACACTGTACCTCAATCACCCTGTACCTCAATCACAATGTACCTCAATCACACTGTACCTCAATCACCCTGTACCTCAATCACAATGTACCTCAATCACACTGTACCTCAATCACACTGTACCTCAATCTCACTGTACCTCAATCACACTGTACCTCAATCACACTGTACCTCAATCACACTGCACCTCAATCACACCGCACCTCAATCACACCGTACCTCAATCACACCGCACCTCAATCACACTGTACCTCAATCACACCGCACCTCAATCACACCGCACCTGAATCACACTGCACCTCAATCACACCGCACCTCAATCACACCGCACCTCAATCACCCTGCACCTCAATCACACTGCACCTCAATCACACTGTACCTCAATCACACTGTACCTCAATCACACTGTACCTCAATCACACTGTACCTCAATCACACTGCACCTCAATCTCACTGCACCTCAATCACATTGCACCTCAATCACACTGTACCTCAATCACACTGTACCTCAATCACACTGCACACCCTGTACCTCAATCACACTGTACCTCAATCACACTGCACCTCAATCTCACTGCACCTCAATCACACTGCACCTCAATCACACTGCACCTCAATCACACTGTACCTCAATCACCCTGTACCTCAATCACACTGTACCTCAATCACACTGTACCTCAATCACCCTGTACCTCAATCACACTGTACCTCAATCACCCTGTACCTCAATCACACTGCACCTCAATCACACTGCACCTCAATCACCCTGTACCTCAATCACACTGTACCTCAATCACATTGCACCTCAATCACACTGTACCTCAATCACACTGTACCTCAATCACACTGCACACCCTGTACCTCAATCACACTGTACCTCAATCACACTGTACCTCAATCACCCTGTACCTCAATCACCCTGCACCTCAATCACCCTGCACCTCAATCTCACTGCACCTCAATCACACTGCACCTCAATCACACTGCACCTCAATCACCCTGTACCTCAATCACACTGTACCTCAATCTCACTGTACCTCAATCACACTGCACCTCAATCACACTGTACCTCAATCACACTGTACCTCAATCACACCGTACCTCAATCACCCTGTACCTCAATCACACTGCACACCCTGTACCTCAATCACACTGCACCTCAATCTCACTGCACCTCAATCACACTGCACCTCAATCTCACTGCACCTCAATCACCCTGCACCTCAATCACACTGTACCTCAATCTCACTGCACCTCAATCTCACTGCACCTCAATCTCACTGCACACACTGTACCTCAAGCACACTGCATCTCAAAAACACTCACACACTGCATCACCAATGGTACAGCTGGCTTTACACAAGATTCTGTCAAACACTGAACTCTCTGTATTAGAAACATAGGAACAGGAGTGTGCCATTCAGCCCCTTAAGCCTGTTCTGTCATTCAATTACATCATGGCTGATCTCTATCTTAATGCCTCCTACCCGCCTTGGTTCCGTAACCCTTAATACTACTACCTAACAAAAATCTATCAATCTCATTCTTGAAATTTCCAATTGACCCCCAGCCTCAACAGCCTTTTAGGGGACAGAGTTCCAGATTCCCACTCCCCTTTGTGTGAAGAAATGCTTCCTGACATCACCCCTGAACGGCCTGGCTCTAATTTTAAAGCTCTGCCCCCTTGTTCTGGACTCCCCCCACCAGAGGAAATAGTTTCTCTCTCTCTACCCTATCAAATCCTTTAATCATCTTAAACACCTCAATTAGATCACCCCTTAATCTTCTATACTCAAGGGAATACAAGCCTAGTCTGTGCAACCTGTCCTCGTAATTTAACCCTTTTAGCCCCGGTATCATTCTGGTTAATCTGCACTGCATCCCTTCCAAGGCCAGTATATCCTTCCTGAGGTGCGGTGCCCAGAACTGAACCCAGTCTCCAATTGCGGTCTAACCAAAGCTTTACATAACTGCAGCATGACTTCCAGCCTTTTATATTCAAGTCCCCTTGAGATAAAGGCCAACATTCCATTAGCCTTTTTGATTACTTTTTGTACCTGCCTACTGGCTTTTAGTGATTTCTATACGTGGACACCCAAATCTCTTTGCTCCTCCACAGTTCCTAGTCTCTCACCATTAAGAAAAAAATTTGACTTGTCTTTTTTGGATCCAAAGTAGATGACTTAACTCCTGGACCTAAGATAAATAAGAAGCAAAAAGTAATCCAAGTGGGACGCCACCAAGGAAGAGGCAAGTGATTGGCTGGTGAGTATTTTCCTGCTGAATTTGTCTAAGGTTCGAGTTTGTGGATTCTCTGGTCTCTGTTGTGTAGTGGGGGACTGCTGTTCAGCAAGGGCCCTTGAGTATACCTTTTAATTGAAGTGAAATTGGTGGGATTCATTTAATTTGAATTAATTAGTTAAAGGGTAAGTCATGTCAGGACAGCCCAGCCCCGTGTTATGCTCTTCCTGCTCTATGTGGGAAATCAGGGACCCTTCCGGTGTCCCTGACGACCATGTGTGCGGGAAATGCATCCAGCTGCAGCTACTGACAAACCGCATTGCGGCACTGGAGCTGCGGATGGATTCATTAAGGAGCATTCGCGATGCTGAGAACGTCGTGGATAGCACGTTTAGTGAGATGGTCACACCGCAGGTAAAGGTTGTACAGGCAGGAAGTAATTGGGTGACCACCAGGCAGAGTAAGAGGAGCAGGCAGGCAGTGCAGGGGTCCCCTGTGGCCATCCCCCTCTCAAACAAATATACCGCTTTGGATATTGTTGAGGGGGATGACTTATCAGGGGAAGGCAGCAGCAGCCATCTTCCTGGCACCCGGGGCAGCTCTGCTGCACAGGCTGGGAGGAAAAAGAGTGGAAGAGCTATAGTGCTAGGGGATTCTATCGTAAGGGGAACAGACAGGCGTTTCTGTGGCCGTAAACGTGACTCCAGGATGGTTTGTTGCCTCCCTGGTGCCAGGGTCATGGATGTCACTGAGCGGCTACAGGGCATTCTCAAGGGGGAGGGGGAGCAGGCAGAGGTCGTGGTCCACATTGGGACCAACGACATAGGTAGGAAGGGAGATGAGGTCCTGCATCAAGAATTTAGGGAGCTAGGTAGCAGATTAAAGAGCAGGACCTCAAAGGTTGTAATCTCTGGATTACTCCCAGTGCCACGGGCTAGTGAGTATAGAA
Source organism: Heptranchias perlo (assembly GCF_035084215.1). Taxonomy (NCBI): domain Eukaryota; kingdom Metazoa; phylum Chordata; class Chondrichthyes; order Hexanchiformes; family Hexanchidae; genus Heptranchias; species Heptranchias perlo. The sequence continues at coordinate 423,775 of NC_090364.1, forward strand.
ATAGGAGGATAGAACGGATGAATGCGTGGCTAAAGAGTTGGTGCAGGAGGGAGGGTTTCAGTTTCCTGGATCACTGGGCCTGCTTCTGGGGAAGGTGGGACTTGTACAAGTCGGACGGGTTGCACCTGAACCAGAGCGGGACAAATATCCTTGCGGGGAGGTTTGCTAGCACTGTTGGGGGGGGTTTAAACTAACTTGGCAGGGGGATGGGATACAGAGTGGAGCTACAATAGGGGGTGATGTGCAGCCAAATATAGAGAAAAAAACAAGTCAGCTTGGAAGGCAGGGCAAATATGTAAGGGCAAGGCTGGATGGCATCTATTTTAATGCAAGGAGTCTTGCGAATAAGGTGGATGAACTGAAGGTGTTGATAAACACATGGGAGTATGATATTGTTGCTGTCACAGAGACATGGTTGAGGGAGGGGCAAGACTGGCAGCTCAATATTCCGGGGTACAGAATCTTCAGGCGAGACAGAGGGGGAGGTATAAGAGGAGGGGGGGTCGCAATATTAATTAAAGAATCGATTACTGCCATAAGGAGGGATGATATATTAGCAGGTTCCTCTAATGAGGCCATATGGGTGGAGCTTAAAAACAAAAAGGGGGCAAGCACTTTGATGGGAGTGTACTATAGGCCCCCAAACAGTCAGGGGGAGATAGAGGAACAGATATGTAGGCAAATCTCAGAAAATTGTGCAAATAATAGGGTAATAATCGTGGGGGACTTCAACTTCCCCAATATTAACTGAGATACTCAGAGTGTAAAAGGCTTAGAGGGTACAAAATTCTTAACGTGCATCCAGGAGAGCTTTTTGAGCCAGCATGTAGAAAGTCCTACAAGAGAGGGGGCGGTACTGGACCTAATTCTAGGGAATGTGGCCGGCCAAGTGGAAGAAGTGCTAGTAGGTGAGCACTTTGGTGACAGTGATCATAATTCGGTGAGATTTAAGGTGGTCATGGAAAAGGACAGGGAGGGGCCGGAAATAAAGGTTCTAAATTGGGGGAAGGCCGATTTTAATAGGATAAGGCAGGATCTGGCCAAAATGGACTGGGATCAGCTGCTTATAGGAAAATCCGCATCGGAGCAATGGGAGTCTTTCAGAAGGGAGATTGAGACCGTACAATGGCAACATGTTCCCGTAAAGGTCAAGGGTGGTTCCAAGAACTCCAGGGAACCTTGGATGTCAGGGGATATACGAGAATGGATTAGGAAAAAAAGGAGGGCTTTTGGCAGATACAAAAGGCTAAAGACGGAGGAAGCCCTAGAGGAGTACAAAAAGTGCAGGGGGATACTTAAAAAATAAATTAGGAGATCAAGGAGGGGCCATGAAATAACACTGGCGAGCAAAATAAAGGAAAATCCTAAGATGTTTTATAAGTATATTAAGGGTAAGAGGATGACTAGGGAAAAAATAGGGCCCATTAGGGACAAAAATGGCAATCTGTGTGTGGAGCCGGCAGATGTAGGAGGGGTTCTAAATGAATTTTTTGCATCTGTTTTCACTATGGAGAAGGACGATGTAGACATAGAAATACGGCAGGGGGACTGTGATATACTCGAACATATTAACATCGAGCGGGAGGAGGTATTGGCGGTTTTAGCAGGCCTAAAAATGGATAAATCCCCAGGCCCGGACGAAATGTATCCCAGGCTACTGTGTGAGGCAAAGGAGGAGATTGCGGGGGCTCTGACACATATATTCAGAACCTCTCTGGCCACAGGGGATGTGCCAGAGGACTGGAGAACCGCTAATGTAGTACCATTATTCAAGAAGGGGAGTAGGGAAAAACCGGGGAACTACAGGCCAGTGAGCCTAACATCAGTGGTAGGAAAATTATTGGAAAAAATTCTGAAGGACAAAATTAGTCTCCACTTGGAGAAGCAAGGATTAATCAGGGATAGTCAACATGGCTTTGTCAAGGGAAGATCATGTCTGACTAATTTGATTGAATTTTTTGAGGGGGTGACTAGGCGTGTGGATGAGGGTAACGCAGTGGATGTGGTATACATGGATTTCAGTAAGGCCTTCGATAAAGTCCCGCACAGGAGACTGGTCAAGAAGGTACGAGCCCATGGAATCCAGGGTGCCTTGGCACTTTGGATACAAAACTGGCTTAGTGGCAGAAGGCAGAGGGTGATGGTCGAAGGTTGTTTTTGTGACTGGAAGCCTGTGGCCAGTGGGGTACCACAGGGATCGGTGCTGGGTCCCTTGCTGTTTGTGGTCTACATTAACGACTTGGATATGAATGTAAAAGGTATGATCAGTAAGTTCGCTGATGATACAAAAATTGGTAGGGTGGTAAATAGCGAGGAGGATAGCCTCAGTCTGCAGGACGATATAGATGGGTTGGTCAAATGGGCGGAACAGTGGCAAATGGAATTTAACCCGGAAAAGTGCGAGGTGATGCACTTTGGAGGGACTAACAAGGCAAGGGAATACACAATGAATGGGAGGACCCTAGGCAAGACAGAGGGTCAGAGGGATCTTGGTGTGCAAGTTCACAGATCCCTGAAGGCGGCGGAACAGGTAGATAAGGTGGTAAAGAAGGCATATGGGATACTTGCCTTTATTAGCCGAGGCATAGAATATAAGAGCAAGGAGGTTATGATGGAGCTGTATAAAACACTGGTTAGGCCACAGCTGGAGTACTGTGTGCAGTTCTGGTCGCCACACTACAGGAAGGATGTGATCGCTTTGGAGAGGGTGCAGAGGAGATTCACCAGGATGTTACCAGGGCTGGAGCGCTTCAGCTATGATGAGAGACTGGGAAGATTGGGTTTGTTTTCCTTGGAGCAGAGGAGGCTGAGGGGGGACATGATTGAGGTGTACAAAATTATGAGGGGCACAGATAGGATGGATACTAAGGAGCTTTTTCCCTTCGTTGAGGGTTCTATAACAAGGGGGCATAGATTCAAGGTAAAAGGCGGGAGGTTTAGAGGGGATTTGAGAAAGAACTTTTTCACCCAGAGGGTGGTTGGAGTCTGGAACTCACTGCCTGAAAGGGTTGTGGAGGCAGGAACCCTCACAACATTCAAGAAGCATTTGGATGAGCACTTGAAATGCCATAGCATACAAGGCTACGGACCAAATGCTGGAATATGGGATTAGATTAGACAGGGCTTGATGGCCGGCGCGGACACGATGGGCCGAAGGGCCTCTATCCGTGCTGTATAATTCTATGACTCTATGACTTGCCCACATTGAACTCCATCTGCAACAGTTTTGCCCGCTCGCTTAATCTGTCCATGCGCCTTTGTAACTTCCTGCTCCCGTCTACACAATTTACTGGGCCTCCTAACTTGGTGTCATCTGTAAACTTGGATACACAACTCTTGATTCCTTCATCCAAGTCATTAATATATATGGTCAAAAGCTGAGGCCCCAGCACAGGTCCCTGGGGAACACCTCTTGTCACATCCTGCCAATCAGAGCACGTTCCCTTTATCCCTGTCTCCTACCTCCCAACCAATTACTGACCCATGTCACAAGGTTACCTCCAATTCCATGAGCTCTCAGCATAATTTTCTTTTCTTAACCTCTCCTTTTGTTCTTTTAGTGATGATCTTCAATTTATGCACCCTCGTTTTTCCTGACTTTCCTGAAAACCTTTCATAATTTTGAGCACTCCTTTAGACCACCTCTTCAATTTCATTGTCGTAAAGAAAAGGGCCCCAGTTTCTTTAACGTCTCCTCATAACTATAGCCCCTCATTCTTGGTATCATTATAACGAATTTCCTCGGTGATAGAGTCCTGATGGAGAATGTACATGCGTGTGGTCTTTGAGGAACAACAGGATCAAACTCAGCTGTGATGTCTCATCTTCCCCTGTGCTGGAATTGCCTGCTGACACTCCATCAATGCTCAGATGGCCACTTAGGTGAGATACCACTGAGGTCTAGATGCTACAGCAAAGAATCAACACCTCCAGCTTTGGATGAGAGAAGTTAAATGGCTGGAAAAGGAGGGGAGAAATGTATTAGCAGTTATGTCAGAGGAGCAGCAGGGCAGTTGCCCCTTTCCTCCTTTCACTTAAAATTGACATTGCACCGACTTCAGAATACTTTTACCGTGAATGAGTCAAAGCAACATAGTTTGTCTCCGCATATTATTCCATTATCTCAGGAAAAATTATGTTTACACATTTATCAATCTTTTCCAAGTAGAATTATTTTCTAATTATTAAAACGTAACTTAATTAAAAATGTCAAATAAACATGAAATCCAATGTCTTACCCTGGGCCTGTTGAACAGTCTCAGCTGGTTCAGCAGTTGGGCTCTCCCTGCACCTTGCACAGAGAGAGGGAAATCAGTCAGGGTTCTTGCACCTTCTTCCTATCCAAACTTCTGCCAGAAAGTGTTGGGTGAAGACAGGATCGGACTCACATTGCCCACGGTCAAATATCCTGCCAAACTTTACTGTCTGGGATCACAAATGGGGTGACGTAAAATTCCCAGCAACAAAATCAATGTCTTCTGGAAGGGAGGAAAGAAAATTGTCTAGAAAAGAGTAAACAAAAAATAAAAATAAGTAAAAATCTTCCTTTTTCAACATTCAAGCAAGTTCTACCTTTTAATAAACTCAATAAAGGAAATAATTAGTCAACTGTGGGAACAATAGCACCATTACAGCAATCACTGCCATATAATTAACATCCTACTCAGAGAGCTTAAAGAGGGGGAGGCGAAATGGCCCCTTGTGTGTACTGAAGATTAACACACCAGTGCTAAAATGAAGCAATTATCCAGCAATTTACTGAAAGTGCACTTGTCACTCTGCAGTTTGGAGCATGTTTACAAGCGCAATGCTCTCAGATACTTGGGAATAAACATTTCAGCATCCCCAACACTTTTTGCAGTCACTGTACACCCAAACCATGATAAACAAGTATCTTGTTTGCCAAGAAACAGAACCATGTTTGGATTAGGATTATCTGAACTGGAGAAGCAGAAAACATCACTTTGCAAATCTACCACAGTCTGTTGAATTAGTCAAGCAGCGATTCAATCTAAAGAAAGTGACTTTTACTGTAGTTTAACTGTTGTTTCTAGAAGGAATCAGGCAGTGAGATATTGAGAATTAAAAATTCTAAATCCCAGACAATCTGGGAATATTTACAGCTCAGACAAGGATTATAGATTTACATTAAAAAATGCTGGAAATACACAACAAATCATTCAGCACCTGAAGTAAAACTCTTCCTCAGAACTAAAAACTGATAATAAAGTGACATTTTCTACAATCAGAAAAAGGGAACAACAAAAATAAACAGATACTCTAATCACAGGGAGCGAGTTCATGGGTCATTGTCCTGAAACCTGTGGAAAGGAAAGCAGGAAAAGATAAAAGATTGTCTCAGTGAGTGACTGAAAGACATTAAAACAAAGCGTGTTACAGATTCGTGGTCCGGCTAGTTATTCAAAGTATCATAGTATCATAGCATGTTACAGCACAGGTGAAGACCATTCGGCCCTTTGTTCCTGTGCCTGCTCTTCGAAAGAACTGTCCAATTACCCCACTCCCCTGCTTTTTCCCCATAACCCTGCCAATTTTTTCCCTTCAAGTATTTATCCAATTCCCTTTTGAAAGTTACTACTGAATCTGCTTCCACCACCCTTTCAGGCAGCGCATTCCAGATCATCACAACTCGCTGTGTAAAAAAATGTTTCCTCATGTCTCCACCGGTTCTTTTGCCGATCACCTTAAATCTGTGTCCTCTGATTACTGACCCTTCTACCACTGGTAACGGTTTCTCCTTATTTACTCTATCAAGACCATTCATGATTTTGAACACCTCTATCAAATCTCCCCTTAACCTTCTCTGTTCTAAGGAGAACAATCCCAGCTTCTCCAGTCTATCCACATAACTGAAGTCCCTCATCCCCGGAATCATTCTAGTAAATCTCTTCTGCACCCTCTCTAAGGCCTTGACATCCTTCCTAAAGTGTGGTGCCCAGAATTGAGCACGATACTCCAGCTGAGGCCTAACCAGTGTTTTATAAAGGTTTAGTATAACTTCCTTGTTTTTGTATTCTATGCCTCTATTAATAAAGCCCAGGATCCCATATGCTTTTTTAACAGCCTTCTCAACTTGTCCTGCCACCCTCAAAGATTTGTGTACATTCACCCCCAGGTCTCTCTGTTCCTGCACCCCCTTTAAAATTGTACCATTTAGTTTATATTGCCTCTCCTCATTCTTCCTACCAAAATGTATCACTTCACATTCTCTGTACTAAATTTCACCGGCCACATGTCTGCCCATTTCACCAGTCTGTCTATGTCCTCCTGAAGTCTGTTACTATCCTCCACATTGTTTACTACATTTCTGAGTTTCGTATCATCTGCAAACTTTGAAATTATACCCTCTATACCCAAGTCCAAGTCATTAATATATGTCAAAAAGAGCAGTGGTCCTAATACTGACCCCTGGGGAACACCACTGTAAACTTCCCTCCAGTCTGAAAAACAATTGTTCATCACTACTCTCTGCTTTCTGTCCCTTAATCAATTTTGTATCCATGCTGCCACTGTCCCTTTAATCCCATGGGCTTTAATTTTGCTAATAAGTCTATTATGTGATACTTTATCAAATGCCTTTTGAAAGTCCATATACACAACATCAACCGCGTTACCCTCATCAACCCTCTCCGTTACTTCATCAAAGAACTCAATCAAGTTTGTTAAACACGATTTGCCTTTAACAAATCTGTGCTGACTTTCATTTATTAACCCAGACTTCTCCAAGTGCCAATTAATTTTGTCCCGGATTATTGTCTCTAAAAGTTTCCCCACCACCGACGTTAGACTGACTGGCCTGTAATTGCCGGGTTTTTCCCTCTCCCCTTTTTGAACAGGAGTGTAACATTTGCAATCCTCCAGTCCTCTGGCACCACTCCCATATCTAAGGAGGATTGAAAGATTGTGGCCAGAACCTCCGCAATTTCCACCCTTACTCCCCTCAGTAATCTAGGATGTATCCCATCCGGACCGGGTGACTTTTCTACTTTGAGTACTGCCAACCTTTTAAGTCCCTCCTCATTATCTATTTTTATCCTCTCCAATATCACTCCTACCTCCTCCTTTCATAGAATCATAAAAAATTTACGGCACAAAAGGAGGCCATTCGGCCCATCGTATCTGCGCCGGCTGAAAATGAGCCCCCCAGCCTAATCCCACTTTCCAGCACTTGGTCCGTAGCTTTGCAGGTTATGCCACTTCAGTGCATATCCAGGTACTTTTTTAAATGTGATGAGGATTTCTGCCTCTACCACCCTTTCAGGCAGTGAGTTCCAGACCCCCACCACCCTCTGGGTGAAAATTCTTTCCTGAGTTCCCTTCTACCAATCATTTTAAATCTATGCCCCCTGGTTAATGACCTCTCTGCTAAAGGGAATAGGTCCTTCCCATCCACTCTATCTGGGCCCCTCACAGTTTTGTACACCTCAATTAAATCACCCCTCAGCCTCCTCTGTTCTAAAGAAAAAACCCCAGCCTATCCAATCTTTCCTCGTAGCTAAAATTCTCCAGTCCTGGCAACATCCTCATAAATCTCCTCTGTACCCTCTCTAGTGCAATCACATCCTTCCTGTAAAGTGGTGACCAGAACTGTACGCAGTGCTCAAGCTGTGGCCTAACTAATGTTTTATAAAGTTCTAGCATAACCTCCCTGCTCTTATATTCTGTGCCTCGGCTAATAAAGGAAAGTATCCCATATGCCTTCTTAACCACCTTATTTACCTGTCCTGCTACCTTCACGGATCTGTGGACATGCACTCCAAGGTCCCTCACTTCCTCTATACCTCTCAGTCTCCTCCCATTTATTGTGTATTCCCTTGCCTTATTTGCCTTCCCCAAATACATTACCTCACACTTCTCCAGATTGAATTCCATTTGTCACTTTCCTGCCCACCTGACCAGTCCATTGATATCTTCCTGCAGTCTACAGCTTTCCTCCTCACTATCAACCACATGGCCAATTTTTGTATCATCTACAAACTTCTTAATGATGCCCCCCTACATTTGAGTCCATATCATTAATTTATACCACAAAAAGCAAGGGACCCAGTACTGAGCCCTGTGGAACCCCACTGGAAACAGCCTTCCAGTCACAAAAACACCCCTCAACCATTACCTTTTGCTTCCTGCCACTGAGCCAATTTTGGATCCAACTTGCTACTTTCCCTTGGATCCCATGGGCTTGTACTTTTTTGACCAGTCTGTCATGTGGGACCTTGTCAAAAGCCTTGCTAAAATCCATGTACACTACATCAAACACATTACCCTCATCAACCCTCCTTGTTACCTCCTCAAAAAATTCAATCAAATTAGTCAGGCAGGACCTTCCCTTAACAAATCCACACTGACTGTCCTTGATTACTCCGTGCCTTTCTAAGTGACGGTTTATCCTGTCCATCAGAATTGATTCCAATAATTTGCCTACCACCGAAGTTAGATTGACTGGCCTGTAATTACTTGGTCTATCCATCTCTCCCTTTTTAAACAACGGTATAACGTTAGCAGTCCTCCAATCCTCCACGCTTGTATCCAGGGAGGATTGGAAAATGATGGTCAGAGCCTCTGCTATTTCCTCCCATGCTTCTTTTAACAGCCTGGGATACATTTCATCCGGGCCTGGTGATTTATGTACTTTCAAAGATGCTAATCCCCTTAATACTTCCTCTCTCGCTATGTTTCTCCCATCCAATATTTCACACTCCTCCTCCTTAACTACAATCTCTGCATCATCCCCCTCTTTTGTGAAGACAGACGCAGAGTATTCATTAAGAACCGTACTCACATCTTCCACCTCCACACATAGGTTACCTTTTTGGTCTCTAATAGGCCCGACTCTTTCCTTAGTTATTCTTTTTATGTATTTATAAAACATCTTTGGATTTTCCTTGATTTTACTTGCCAATATTTTTTCATGCCCTCTCTTTGCTTTCCTAGTTTCCTTTTTAATTTCACCCCTGTACTTTCTATACTCCTCTAGGCTTTCTGCAGTATTGAGCTCTCGGTGTCTGACATAAGCTTTCCTTTTTTGCCTTATCTTACCCTGTATGCTTCTTGACATCCAGGGAGCTCTAGATTTGGCAGTCCCTCCCTTTATCTTTGTGGGAACATGTTTACTCTGAACCCCTTGAATCTCTTCCACTGCTCTGACACTGATTTATCTTCAAGTAGCTGTTTCCAGTCCATTTTTGCTAAATCATTTCTCAGCTTAGTAAAATTGGCCTTTCTCCAATTGAGAACTTTAACTCTTGTTCTGTCTTTGTCCTTTTCCATAATTATGCTAAATCTAACTGAATTATGATCACTACCACCAAAATGCTCTCCCACTGCTACTCTTTACACCTCCCCAGCTTCTTTCCCTAAAACTAAATCCAGAACTGCCTCCTCTCTTGCTTGCTATGTACTGGCTAAAAAAGTTCTCCTGAATGCTTTCTTTAATCTCCTTTTTAGTCCCTGGTCGGCCCCACCCCTCCTCTTACTACCCGTTTACTGTTTACATGCCTATAGAAGACTTTTGGATTCCCTTTTATGTTAGCCGCCAATCTATTCTCATACTCTCTCTTTGCCCTTCTTATTTCCTTTTTCGCTTCCCCTCTGAACTTTCTATATTTATCCCGGTTCTCACTTATATTATCAACCTGACATCTGACTTACGCCCTTTTTTTCTGCTTCATCTTACTCTCTATCTTTTTTGTCATCCAGGGAGCTCTACCTTTCTCCCTCATGGGAATGAGTCTAGACTGTACCCGAACCATCTCCTCTTTAAAGGCCGCCCATTGTTCAATTACAGTTTTGCATGCCAATCTTTGATTCCAATTTACCCGGGCCAGGTCCGTTCTCATCCCACTGAAATTGAGTATTTTTACTTTACACTGGTCCTTGTCTTTTTCCATAGCTAATCTAAATCTTATAATACTATGATCGCTGTTTCCTAAATGCTCCCCCACTGACACTTGCTCCACTTGGCCCACCTCATTCCCCAGAACCAGATCCAGCAATGCCTCCTTCCTCGTTGGGCCGGAAACGTACTGGTCAAGAAAGTCCTTTACTGCAACATTGGCATCATCCTCTTCCCTTGTGAACACCAATGCAAAGTATTCATTTAGTACCTCAGCCATACCCTCTGCCTCCCACTGTTCAATTATTGTTTTGCCTAACAATTTTTGATTCCAATCCACCAGGGCAAGATCCCTTTTTAACTCACTGGAATTAGACCTCCTCCAGTTAAGTATTTTTACGCTTGATTGTTCCTTGTCCTTTTCCATAACTATTCTAAACCTAATGATATTATGATCACTGTTCCCCAAATGCTCCCCCACTGAAACATGCTCCATCTGCCCCACTTCATTCCCCAGAACTAGATCCAGCATTGCTTCATTTCTGGTTGGGCTGGAAACACACGGATCAAAAAAGTTCTCTTATATAGATCTCAGGAATTCCTCCCCCTCTTTGCCCTTTACACTGTTATTGCCCCAGTCTATGTTGGGATGATTGAAGTCCCCCATTTTCACTACACTATAGTTCTTGTATCTTTCTGTAATTTGCCTGCAAATTTGCTCCTCTATCTCTATCCCACTATTCGGTATACACCCAGAATCATAAGCTCCTCTATTGTTCCTTAATTCTAACTAAATAGATTCTGTCCTTGACCCCTCAGCTACATCATCCCTTTCCAGTGCCATAATAGTTTCATTGATTAATACTGCCACCACCTCCCCCCCTCCATTCTTTCCTTCCCTATCCTTCCTGAATACCTTGTAGCCAGGAATATTAAGTACTCAATCCTCCCCTTCTTTGAGCCAGGTCTCTGTTATTGCCATTATATCATGGTCCCACGAGGCGACTTGTGCCTCCAGCTTACCAAACTTATTTACTGCGCTACGTGCATTTACGCACATGCACTCTGAACTCACCCTTGCATCTTCCTTCACTTCCTCTTCCGGCTCCTCCCCCTCCTCCTCCTCAGCCTCTTCCTCCTCAGCCTCCTCCTCCTCCTCCACCTCTGGCTCAGGGTCTTCTTCAATCATTGGTGGCAAATGCTGGTCCCTCATGATGGCGAGGTTGTGCAGCATGCAGCAGACCACCATGAATCTGCCCACCTGCTCAGAAGAGTACTGCAGGGCTCCTCCAGACTAGTCCAGGCAGCGAAAGCGTTGTTTGAGGAGGCCTATGGAGTGCACCACAATGTTACGTGTGGCAGCATGGCTCTCATTATAGGCCTGTTGTGCACATATACGTGGGTTCCTGACTGGAGTCATGAGCCATGGCGTGAGGGGATAGCCTTGTTGCCCAGTAGCCAGCCTTTGACTTGCCGAGGCAGGTGAAAGATAGCTGGCACGTTGGACTGCTGCATGACGAAGGCGTCGTGACTGCTCCCAGGGTAGCGGGAATCGACCTCCATGATTCGATGCATGTGGTCGCACACCAGCTGCACGTTCAGGGAGTGGAAGCCCTTTCGGTTGACGAAGACGGCTGAGTTGATATGCGGGGCACGCAGGGCAATGTGCATGCAGTCAATGACACCCTGCACTGTGGGGAAGCCAGCAATGCGAGCAAACCCCTGGTGCTCGCTCGTTCTGCTTGTCCATATCGAGAGGGAAGGTGATGAACCTGTTCCTCATGTGGTACAGTGCATCTGTGACCTCCCTTATGCAGCAGTGCACTGCATACTGCGAGATGTTGCAAATGTCGCCAGCAGAGGCCAGAAATGATCCTCAGCCGTAGAAATTCAGCGCCACGCTGACTTTTACAGCCACAGGCAATGCTGTCCTTGCCCTGCTCGGTCATGTTGAGGTAAGGGAATTGGTCCTGGAAGGCCCTTATTGGATACGGCCTCCTGCTCAGTGCCCTGCGCCTCCTCTTCCTCCCTCTCCTCGCAGCTTGACTGCGTGGCCTCTCTGCATGCTCCCAGTCATGCTCAATGCCCAGCGGGAGCACTAGCAGACCACCCATGGTTGCCAGGAATGTTGTTCACGGTTGTAACTTTCCAAACCGTAAGGCAGTACCTGCCAAACCACTCTCTAGGAACTCTCAGTAAGTATAGGGAGCTTCAAAAAACCACCAGCAGCCAGAAGTGATAATCCAGCAACTAATCTGTAAATCCTGCATGGTCCTTTTAAATAGCGCTGGTGGGGGGTCCTGCAGGCACTCTAAGACACGTTCAGGTGTGCATGGTTAAGACTGTGCATTGAGTTGAGTGTTAAGGTCCAAAATGGAGAGTATCACTTTAAATCAGGGTTGCACACTGAATGCATGCATTTTCTCCCTACCTTACATGCTTCCGGCGTTTGGTATTTGCGTCTGCACTAACTCCTATACCAAGACGGCGTCCGGCGCACGTCACGCTGGAAACGTGCTTGCGCAGCCAAGGTGCCATCTTGGATGTTCAAGAGTCCGCGTAGCACTAAAACAACGGGCGCTACATGGCCCAATTTAGCGCCCTAAAAGTCTAACCACTAAAAAAACACTAACTACTGCTAAAAACACTAACCAATCAACTAAATACTTACACTAACTTAACACTTTCTGCCTGTTTCAGACTCACTGTTCGTGCTGCTTTATGGTCTCTCTCAGGTCGCGCTCTCTCCTCGCTATATGGTCTCTCTCAGGTCGCGCTCTCTCCACGCTTTATGGTCTCTCTCAGGTCGCGCTCTCTCCACGCTTTATGGTCTCTCTCAGGTCGCGCTCTCTCCTCGCTATATGGTCTCTCTCAGTTCCTGCTCTCTCGCTCCGCTTTATGGTCTCTCTCACATCACACTCTCTCCTTGCTTGATGGTCTCTCTCAGTTCCCGCTCTCTCGCTCTGCTTTATGGTCTCTCTCACATCACACTCTCTCCTCGCTATATGGTCTCTCTCAGTTCCTGCTCTCTCGCTCCGCTTGATGGTCTCTCTCACATCACACTCTCTCGCTCCGCTTTATGGTCTCTCTCACATCACACTCTCTCCTTGCTTGATGGTCTCTCTCAGTTCCCGCTCTCTCGCTCTGCTTTATGGTCTCTCTCACATCACACTCTCTCCTCGCTATATGGTCTCTCTCAGGTCCCGCTCTCTCCTCGCTTTATGGTCTCTCTCACATCACACTCTCTCCTCGCTATATGGTCTCTCTCAGTTCCCGCTCTCTCGCTCCGCTTTATGGTCTCTCTCACATCACACTCTCTCCTCACTTGATGGTCTCCCTCAGGTCCCACTCTCGGGCCGCTTTTTGGCCTCTCGGGCTTTTGTCACTGGTCTCTGTGTAAGCGCACACCATTCCTCTCTGTCCAATATCTGGGTGTATGAAAGTGTGACCCGGGGGTGGAACAATGAGATCCTGGATATCATGATACCAGTACTGACCCTCATGTGCACTTCTCTAATCTTTCACAAGGCAGACTGATTCATACTTTAGTGGGAAAATGCCAGATACAAATAATAATCAAATGGACGCACAGAGTCATAACAAACCTCATTTTAATACAACTTGGGTCATATGGCCTCTTTCTGTGCTGTAGATTCCATGTAATTCTTTGTAACAAATGCACAGTGATAATGGTTCGCTGGAAGAGTAAACCAGCAGCCTCGCTCAAATTTGCTCGGTTTCCGGCCCTTTAATGAGGTCTGCAAAGCCCAGCAATCTGGGCCTCCTGAGCGGTCAGGTCACAATGTACAGGTCTGTATGGTCCTGGCTCAATTCTGATGCTCTCATTTGGCAGCTTTCCCTACTTTACAGCAGTGACAACACTTCAGTGTTTTGGGATGTCCTGAGCTTTGAAAACAGCTATATAAATGCAAGTCTTTCTTTCTCTCCTTCCTCAAAAGATGATTACTTCGTATTATTAATCTTAATGGAATATTTAAGCAGAACATGCAAACGTATAAGACAGCTGCATAAAGAGGATAAATATATCTGCCAGGAATCAATGGGAGAGAGTAAGGATTTATCAGAGTATTGCTAATGTGACAGATAAGTGTATGATATAGAAATTGATGATTGAAGCTGTGCTGTAACCACAAGGCAGCATCTGATAGAAGGAATTATTTGTTTATTGCAGATAATGTAGTTTCCAATTTTGCTGCTTTTGAGGCAAACAAAAGCTGAAAGCTGTAATCAGCTGGGAAACAGCCTCTAAAGCATCATTCCAGGGATTGAAAAGCTGCTGCATGCTAGAAAGTTTTGTACTTTCTTTGCATGCTAAATACTATGAATTATTTATGAAACTCACTAGCATGGCAGTTAGTAACAGCAGCAGATTTGAGTCCTGAGACTGTCTGACATTTGAATTAATAGCCATAAAGATGTCAGTAATATTCTGCACTGACGGTTTTATTTCCTGCAAATTATTTGTGGATTATTATTTGATAAATGTACAGTGAGTATTTAGTCATTCAGTGTGAACAGTTCCTCCCTGTTTCAGCCTCTGCGTGAAACCGGGGGCCAAAATCACCTCACAACATCCAGAGCAGATTGTAAGCATAGACTTCCAGGAGTGACTTCAAGGCTTTAATCTTACTTCTGGATTCAGGTGGCACTTATAGCTTGCTCGCGCTGGGCTCTAAACCTTTAATGAACTAGAATCAAAAAACCTTTTCTCCCTCAAAATAGTTGGATCGGATATGGTTTATTTCTGTGTCGCCCACTCCTGCCTTTACCGCAATAGGTCTTCACAAAATCAGTGACAGGCCCATAGACACTCTCACAACATATGACTAATGGTTGAGTGCATTTCAGAGATCAATCTAGCTATAAACCCACACACAAGTTGTGAATCCAATTAAAGGCTGGCTTTAGTTTAGAGCGAGTCACACAAGTAGCTAATTTGCTGAGTGCAAGTTGGGGGAAAAAATCTAATGAAGAAGTAAAGCAAGAGATCATAGAATCATAGAATGGTTACAGCACAGGAGACCATTCGGCCCATCGAGCCCGTGCTGGCTCTTTGTAAGAGCAATCCAGTTAGTCCCATTCCCCCGCTCTTTCCCCATAGCCCTGCAAATTTTTTCCCTTCAAGTATTTATCCAATTCATTTTTGAAAGCCACGATTGAATTTGCTTCCACCACTCTTTCAGGCAGCTCATTCTAGATCATAACTATTCACTGCGAAAAAAGGTTTTCCTCACGTTGCCTTTGTCAACAGTAACTAGCACTGGCCCATGTTATCAGTAACTAGCACTGCCCCGTGTCAGTGGTAACTAGCACTGCCGAGTCGACAGTTACTAGCACTGCCCCATGTCAACAGTACAACAGTAACTAGCACTGTCCATGTCAAGAGTAACTAGCATTCAGCCAGGTGTCCCTACACAAGCCACAACGAATTTTACTTTTTTATTCATTCATGGGATGTGGGCATCGAAGGAAGGCCAACATTTATTGCCCATCCCTAATTGCTCTTGAGAAGGTGGTGGTGAGCCGCCTTCTTGAACCGCTGCAGTCCGTCTGGTGAAGGTTCTCCCACAGTGCTGTTAGGAAGGGAGTTCCAGGATTTTGAACCAGCGACGATGAAGGAACGGCGATATATTTCCAAGTCAGGATGGTGTGTGACTTGGAGGGGAACATGCAGGTGGTGTTGTTCCCATGTGCCTGCTGCTCTTGTCCTTCTAGGTGGTGGAGGTCGCGGGTTTGGGAGGTGCTATCGAAGAAGCCTTAGCGAATTGCTGCAATGCATCTTGTAGATGGTACACACTGCAGCCACTGTGCGCCGGTGGTGAAGGGAGTGAATGTTTAGGGTGGTGGATGGGGTGTCAATCAAGAGGGCTGCTTTGTCCTGGATGGTGTCGAGCTTCTTGAGTGTTGTTGAAGCTGCACTCATCCAGGCAAGTGGAGAGTATTCCATCACACTCCTGACTTGTGCCTTGTAGATGGTTGAAAGGCTTTGGGGAGTCAGGAGGTGAGTCACTCGCCGCAGAATACCCAGCCTCTGATCTGCTCTTGTAGCCACTGTATTTATGTGGCTGGTCCAGTTAAGTGACCCCCAGGATGTTGATGGTGGGGGATTTGGCGATGGTAATGCCGTTGAATGTCAAGGGGAGGTGGTTAGACCCTCTCTTGTTGGAGATTGTCATTGCCTGGCACTTGTCTGGCGCAAATGTTAATTGCCAATTATGAGCCCAAGCCTGGATATTGTCCAGGTCTTGCTGCATGTGGGCTCGGACTGCTTCATTATCTGAGGGGTTGCGAATGGAACTGAACACTGTGCAATCATCAGCGAACATCCCCATTTCTCACTTTATGATGGAGGGAAGGTCATTGATGAAGCAGCTGAAGGTCGGGGTGGAATAGAACTGGAACAGTCAATGTGAACATGTAGTGGAGGGAGCCCTTCTACATTCAGGGTTAAGATAGCGAATTCTGACTGCAGCAGCGTGGTAAATACATTCAAAAGGAATGAGCTTACGATGTTGCGATAGACAGTAACCGCAGAAATTCATCCTGGTACAGAATGGAAGGAGTTTGACACTGTACCTCGGCTCCCTGGGCTGCTTATTGTTGTCAATGGAAAATAAATTTGGTGAAAACAAAGATTCCATTGTCTAGCACAGAAATTCCTCCCACAGCAGCATCATAAAAGTTCTCACTCAACTTTCTGTTTCCACTTTTCCCAAGTGACTGCAGTTTCATAGAATCATAGAAAGTTACAGCCATTCGGCCCATCGTGTCCGTGCCAGCCGAAAAAGAGCTATCCGGCTTAATGCCACTTTCCAGCACTTGGTCCGTAGCCCTGTGGGTTTCGGCACTTCAGGTGCACATCCAAGTACTTTTTAAATGAGTTGAGGGTTTCTGCCTCTACCACCCTTTCAGGCAGTGAGTTCCAGACCCCCACCACCCTCTGGGTGAAAAAATCTCTCCTCAGCTCCCCTCTAATCCTTCTACCAATTACTTTAAATCTATGCCCCCTGGTCACTGACCCCTCTGCTAAGGGAAATAGCTCCTCCCTATCCACTCTATCTAGGCCCCTCATAATTTTATACACCCAATTAAATCTCCCCTCAGCCTCCTCTGTTCCAAAGAAAACAACCCCAGCCTATCCAATCTTTTCTCATAGCTAAAATTCTGCAGCCCTGGCAACATCCTCGTAAATCTCCTCTGCACCCTCTCGAGTGCAATCACATCTTTCCTGTAATGTGGTGACCAGAACTTCATGATGCTTGTGTGGGTTCAATTCCCTTTCTCACCTCACATATCACATTATTTCTCACTCCCTGTGCTTCTAACTCACAGCTCATACGTTTTTCTCACAGAGTTCGAGCAGAGTGTTTTTTTTATTCATTCTCGGGATGTGGGTGTCGCTGGCGAGGCCGGCATTTATTGCCCATCCCTAGTTGCCTTGAGAAGGTGGTGGTGAGCCTTCTTCTTGAACTGCTGCAGTCCGTGTGGTGAAGGTTCTCCCCCAGTGCTGTCACTCTGTGTTTATAACTCACAGCTCTCACTCTGTGGGGGGAATTTTAACCGTCAAGAACAGGTGGGTAGTTAAAATATTTGATTTTTGGAGCACGACCGCAACCCAGCTCCAACACGCCCACTTCTGGGTTTAACGGGGGCGCGTTTGGATGCGTGCGAGTAATCTACTCACTGGAGGTGGGTCCCTAATTAGGCGGTTAGTTATACCAATTAACGTCCTTATGAGATGTTAATTAGGTGTTTTTAAATTGAATTTAAGAGTCCTTCGAATTTAACGGGTTTCCTGGGGTCCGTGAATATCGCCAGTAAAACAGAGGTGAGATTGAGCTGCAGTTCATGGGGAAATTTAAAGTTATGATTGTCTGATTTGAATAAAAGGTCAGTGATTTCAGCTGGTGTATCAGTTCCCTCTGGCAAACATTTGGCAGAGAGTTCTTGGGGCCGATTTTTGGGTGGCTGAGCAGGTGCGTCGGGGGCGGGGGGGCTCCGAAAATGGCGGAATCCCGAAGGGGTTCGGAGCCCGGCTCCAACCCGCTCACTTCCGGGTTCCCCAATGACGCGTTCGGGTACGCGCGCAGCCCCCACATGCGGGACTTCCACCGGCAATTAAAGCCGGCGGGATGGTAATTTACATTGTTATTTAGGTAGTTGACAGACCTCACTGACTGGAGATTTTGGCAGGGGTGTGATTTTGAAGAATCCTCAGCGTGTTTCCCGTGCTGTGGGAAACACTCCCTGTTGGAGCAGACGTGTTTCAGCCAGCAGCCAGTGGGAGATGTAAAGGATTATCTGACAGTTGGGGGGAAAACCTCATTTATTGCAGCAGGGCACTCTGTCACGTCAGGCAAAGTTTTGGCTGCAACACCTTTGTCTTTCCACTCAAAATTATTAATTTATACCCTAAACTCTGCTGTGCAAACACATTTACCTACTTTGCGGACCCCCTCAAACTCACACCGTCAGGATGAGGGGCGTTATAACTGCATTCATCACTTCATCCGAGGACGAGCAACATCACCAGCATCGCCAGGCACACCGTCCATCTCCGCCACGTGGAGCTCCACAACACAGTGCTGCGCCACAGGCACCTGCACAACAGCAGGGAGGGCAACAACAGAGAGGGGTGCTGCTGGAGGAGGCCCCATCCACATCTGCCTCCCACACTGAGGAGGACGAGGACGAGGAGGAGGAGGCAGAGGAGGAGGAGCAACCCATGGGCAGAACAGCGGCTCACCTGGCTGCTCGTGAGGCCAGGGAGTCACTGATATGTGAACGGTTCTCCTAACATCAGACAGTGTGAAGAGTCCAGTCCTCACCACCTGGACAGAGCAGCGGCCACACCAGCCCCCTCCCTGCCCCTGCCCCCACCCCCTACACAAAATAGTCGTGCAACTACACATACACCCACTGTAGAGTAACCCAATGGGTGGCATCAAGTGTGGGTGTTCATGGTGAACCTCATGAAAGGGACTTATTACACAAGCCAGTCAAGAATGGCCAAGATGTGGAGATGCCGGTGATGGACTGGGGTTAACAATTGTAAACAATTTTACAACACCAAGTTATAGTCCAACAATTTTATAAAATCGTTGGACTATAACTTGGTGTTGTAAAATTGTTTACAAGAATGGCCAAGACATGGCAGTAGTGGTGACAATAATAATATTTAATGTGCCATTAACAAAAATCAAATATAAATTAAAAACGTGACAAACCGTCAAACACCCTTGTGCATCCCCTTTGTGCTCACAAAACCTTTGTCTTTCACTTCCGACTGCTCCTCAGTGGTGCATCCCCTGTGGCTGCAGCAGAGGTAATGGCAGGTTGTTCTTGTTCATGCCCTGACCGATTAGATGCTTTGGGCCTACCCCCTCTGGGTTTCAGTGTCCATGAGGGCCCCTCCAAAGACTGCTCCACCTGCACCCTTGCAGAGGCAGACGCGGCCACTTGGAGAGGAGGCAGCATTGCAGGTACTGGTTGAGAAGAGGGAATGGGTGAGATGTGGGAGCGCTTTGAGTGGCGTCCCCACTTCCATGTCCCCTTTTGCCATCATCCCTCTCCTGGGCCAGGCCCACATCACTCCTACTACCTTGCTGGACGACAGTTTGGAGGACATGTGTGAAGCCTTGTAAGGCTAGTGTATCTGCCTGCATGTTTAAGGCGGCAGAAAGTTGCTCACCCTGAGTCTGAAGGGCCGTTGTCAGGGCCTCAATGGACTCATTGGTGAGCCGTGCTTGAAGCTCGATGAAGGTTAGCCTTCCCTCCATCGCAGACATTCCCGCACTTACCCACAACACTATCTCAGAGATGCCCTCATATCCCTGTGACAGTATCTCAGAGATTCCCTCCTGTACCTGTGCCACCATTCCACTCATGCAGGAGTTGGACTCCTCCATCCTCTGCGCAATTGTGGAGAGTGTGCGTGGCACCTGTTCCAGCACCTCGCAAATGTGCTGCTGCCCCTCGATCATTCTCCTTTTAAAGGATGGCCCCCAGGGTTCAGCATCTGTGTCCAGCTGAGCAGAGCCTGGAGAAGAGTGCTCCCACCGACACGGACTCTCCACAGCTGCCCCTGGCGCCAGTGTCTGCTCGTGTTCACATGTGTGTGGTGACTCAGGATGGGGACCCACCGAGGTGTGTGTATCTGCGCTGGTGGATGGCTCGCTCAGATGGGACGGTGCCCCCTCAGAGGCCGGCAGGTCCTCTGAGGAATCGCCTTCCACCGTCACAGCAGTCGCTGAAGGCCCTGTAAGAGAACAGAAGGCAATATTAAGCATGATGACAGATGTTGAGGTACTGAAAATGGCAAGGCATGTTAACATCATTTGCTGTTATGAGTGCTGAATGTTAAAATTCTGTCACCAGCCGTTTGTCAGGTGGCAGTCTCAGCGTCCCTGACGGACAGGCACTCGAGGATGTGGTTCACTTCAAGAGCCTCCTGCTCCACATCTGTAAGGACGACCAGATGTTGTGGCCCCCCTCCGGTCTTCACCCTCTCCCGTGCATTCTGGGCTCTCCTCCTATAAGGGGAGAAAGTAGAGAGACGTTAGTGAGGGATGGTGACGTGGCCAATCGCTGAATGCATTTGGGTGAGGTTGACCATGAAAGAGATGCATCAGAGGCTGAGTATGAGACAGAGCCATGAGATTGTATGAGAATTGGGTTGAGTGGTAGTGGTGGGATGAGTACTGGGGAGGTGAGGAAGTGCAGGTAAGTTGAGGATGAGGTTTGAGTGGGTGTGAGGAGTGATGTGATAGAACAGTGTGGGCAGTGCAGAAGGAGTTGTGGGGTGGGGGGCGGTGATGTGGAAGACGGAGTGTAGGGGAATCAGTAAGTGTACTCACTTTGACTGACCTAGTTAAGTCATTGAAGGGCTTCCTGCACTGGACCCAGGTGCGAGAGACGTTGCTGCTGCTGCTGGTGACCTCCTCTGTCACCTCGAGCCAGGCCTTCTTAGTGGCAGAGGCAGGCCACTTCCTCCCGTCCGCCGGGTAGAAAATCTCCTTCCTCCTCCTCACCCCATCCAGTAGGACCTGGAGTGAGGCATCGTTAAATCTGGGAGCAGCCTTTCCCCTGGTCTGCTCCATGCTGCACTTTTGGTTGGCTGCAGGAGTAGCATTGGAGGACTGCCCCTTTAAATAGGGCTCCTCCAGCTGACAGCCTGTGATGCAGGTGCGCAGTCCGCCCGCTGCGCAGGTTGACGACGGGAAACCTGGAAGCCACAGTAAGTGCCTTCAATGTACCTGCGATCGCGTGGGGAGCGGACCGATTTCACTGGGCGGGTTACCCACGCGTCCAATCGCCCCCCCCGCCCCGCCCTGCTGCGATCCCGCCTCCCTGGTAATATCGGGGCCCTTGTGTTCATGCAGCTTTTTCAGAACTTTAGAGGCTTTCAAACTGACAAGATCAGGATGGGGGGGTCGCCATGGATGTATTCAATAGGACATCAGAGGTGGAAGACAATGACCATCCATGGCAGTGCCGTCGTACAGTGGTGAGATCTGAGGTGCACAACACAGATCAGGAGGAAAGCAGAGAGAACAGCAGAGTGGAGAGCAGCAGAGTGGAGAACAGCAGAGTGGAGAGCCACAGAGGCGCGAGGTCGCAGGAGGCACTACCCACGTAAGAGGGTCTACAGACAGATGCTGAGCTTCCTGGACCTATCTGAAGACCAGTGCCTATGCAGGATCGGATTGAGCCGGCAGGTGGTTGCAGACGTCTGCAGCCTCCTTCAAGAAGAGCTGCTCCCTGGTGGCCACGCATTGCCCGTCGCTGTAAAAGTCACCACTGCCCTCAATTTCTTTGCCTCTGGCTCCTTCCACTGCGCCACTGGAGACAGCTCTAGGGTCTCTCAGTCGGCTGCACATAAATGTATAAGGCAGGGAACGGATGGGTTGTTTGCCAGGGCATCCACTTATGTGAACGTCCACTGCGACGACAATAGCCAGAATGAGCAGGCAGTCAGTTTCACCTCTCTGGCTGGCTTCTCACAGGTGCAGGGTGCAATCAATTGCACACAGGTGGCAATCGGAGGACCACCCATGAACCAGAAGTTTTTATCAACCGCAAGGGATTTCACTCCATCAATGCACCATGATGTGCAACCACAAGAAGAGGTTCCTGCAGGTGTGCGCCAGACTCCCTGGCAGATGCCATGATGCCTTTATACTATGGCAGTTCAACATTCTAGACCTCTTCCTACCAGGTGACAGACTTAAGTGCTCATTGGAGGCAAGGGATATCTTCTGCAAACTTGGCTCATGACACCTTTTTTTTTATTCGTTCATGAGACGTGGGCGTCTCTGGCGAGGCCGGCATTTATTGCCCATCCCTAATTGCCCTCGAGAAGGTGGTGGTGAGCCGCCTTCTTGAACCGCTGCAGTCCGTGTGGTGAAGGTTCTCCCACAGTGCTGTTAGGAAGGGAGTTCCAGGATTTTGACCCAGCGACAATGAAGGAACGGCGATATATTTCCAAGTCAGGATGGTGTGTGACTTGGAGGGGAACGTGCAGGTGGTGGTGTTCCCATGTGCCTGCTGCCCTTGTCCTTCTAGGTGGTAGAGGTCGCGGGTTTGGGAGGAGCTGTCGAAGAAGCCTTGGCGAGTTGCTGCAGTGCATCCTGTGGATGGTACACACTGCAGCCACAGTGCGCCAGTGATGAAGGGAGTGAATGTTTAGGGTGGTGGATGGGGTGCCAATCAAGCGGGCTGCTTTGTCCTGGATGGTGTCGAGCTTCTTGAGTGTTGTTGGAGCTGCACTCATCCAGGCAAGTGGAGAGTATTCCATCACACTCCTGACTTGTGCCTTGTAGATGGTGGAAAGGCCTTGGGGAGTCAGGAGGTGAGTCACTCGCTGCAGAATACCCAGCCTCTGTCTGACCTGCTGTTGTAGCCACAGTACTTATGTGGCTGGTCCAATTAAGTTTCTGGTCAATGGTAAACCCCAGGATGTTGATGGTGGGGGATTCGGCGATGGTAATGCCGTTGAATGTCAAGGGGAGGTGGTTAGACTCTCTCTTGTTGGAGATGGTCATTGCCTGGCACTTGTCTGGCGCAAACGTTACTTGCCACTTATCAGCCCAAGCCTGGATGTTGTCCAGGTCTTGCTGCATGCGGGCACGGACTGCTTCATTATCTGAGGGGTTGCGAATGGAACTGAACACTGTGCAACCATCAGCGAACATCCCCATTTCTGACATTATGATGGAGGGAAGGTCATTGATGAAGCAGATGAAGATGGTTGGGCCTAGGACACTGCCCTGAGGAAGTCCTGTCCTGGGGCTGAGATGATTGGCCTCCAACAACCACTACCATCTTCCTTTGTGCTAGGTATGACTCCAGCTCCTGGAGAGTTTTCCCCCTGATTCCCATTGACTTCAATTTGACTAGGGCTCCTTGGTGCCACACTCGGTCAAATGCTGCCTTGATGTCAAGGGCAGTCACACATAATAATGGGCAAGACATGGAAGTGCTGTAAATCATTAAATTTTTTGTGCTGATATAAAAAAAGTAAAAAAAACGTGGTGCATCCTCTGTGGCTTCAGCAGAGGTAGAGGCAGGCTGCTCAGATCCCTGCCCTGACTGCTGTGATGCTTTTGTCTGGGACTAGGGGACATAGCCTAAAAGGGATCATGCAGGAGTTACAGGTTCGTTGCTAGATTATTGCTTCTGGCTGCTGATGCATTTGTACCTGTTTTTGGAGGTCTCCTATACTTAAATACTAGGATGGGGGGACATAGCCTAAAAATTAGAGCCAGGACTTTCAGGAGTGAAGTTAGGAAATACTTCTTTACACAAAGAGTGGTAGAAGTTTGGAACTCTTTTCCGCAAACGGCAGTTAATGCTAGCTCAATTGTTAATTTTAAATCTGAGATTGATAGATCTTTGTTAACGTAAAATATTAAGGGATATGGGGCTAAGGTGGTTATTTGGAGTTAGGTCACAGATCAGCCATGATCTCATTGAATGGCGGAACAGGCTCGAGGGGCTAAATGGCCTACTGCCGTTCCTGTGTTCCAATCTCTCCATGGCAAATATTCTTGCAATTACCTGGGACAATATTCCACTGTTGTTGGAATTGGACTCCTCCATATTCTCCGCCATTGTGGAGCGTGCGTGGCACATTTGCCAGTACCTCGCAAAGTTGTAGCTGTACTTCAATCATTCCCCAGTGGCTATCTGTTCCCAGAAAGCGGTGGATGAAAGAGATAAGAAACTATTGCTGTGTATTTCATACAGTCCACTTTTATATAAAACCGCTTAACTTCCTCCAACTTCTGCAGCAAACACGACTGAAGGACACTGGGGTAGTGTGTGGAACACCACTGCCCTCTTGTGGCGGTGCTTTATCATGCAGCTTTGCTCACAGAGATCTCAGTATGCACCTGAATGTGGCCTGTTCATATTTACAAACTCCCAAAGTACGATTTCACACTTACATTGAGATCGTTCTTTTAATAGATGAAATTATTTACTTTTTCTAGTGGCTTCACCTATTCTGGACAAGAAGTAGTGATAGTCCCCCTAAGAATGTGAGCCACTCGATATAAATATTATACACAAGGTTTGAACACTTCAGAATTTTTCACCAGCAGAACCCAGAGACCTCAGTAACCCTCACCACCAGAACCGAGACACTCCAGTAAACCTCACCAACAGAACTGAAAGCTTCCAGTAAATCTCACCAGCAGAACTAGAGCCCCCAGTAAACCTCACCAGCAGAACTGAGATGACAGTAGAATCACAGCTTCAGAACTGTAAGACTTCACCAGCAGAACTGTGAGGTGCCATTAAAGCCTTACCAGCAGAACTGACAGTTAACAGCAGAATCTCATTAGTAGGATCAATAGCTATTTGCAAAACCTTACCAGCAGAAGACCATAAGAGATAGGAGCAGGAGTAGGCCGTTCGGCCCCATGAGCCTGCTCCGCCATTGGGTGAGATCATGGGTGATCTGATTTTTACCTCAACTCCACTTTCCTGCCCTTTCCCCATATCCTTTGACTCCCTCGCTGATCAAAAATTTGTCTAACTCAGCCTTGAATGTATTCAATGACTCAGCCTCCACAGCTTTTTGGGGTAAAGAATTCCAAAGATTCACGACCCTCCGGGAGAAGAAATTCCTCCTCATTTCCATCTTAAACGGATGCCCCCTAGTTTTAGATTCCCCCATGAGGGGTAACATCCTCTCAGCATCTACCCTATCGAGTCCCCTCAGAATCTTGTATCTTTCAATAAGATCTCCTCTCATTCTTCTAAACTCCAATGAGTACAGACCCAACCTGTTCAATCTTTCCTCATAAGACAACCCTTCCATTCCCAGAATCAACCTAGTGAACCTTCTCTGAACTGCCTCCAATACAAGTATGTCCTTCCTTAAATAAGGGCACCAGAACTGTACACAGTACTCCAGGTGTGGTCTCACCAGCACCCTGTACAATTGTAGCATGACGTCCCTGCTTTTATACTCCATCCCCCTAGAAATAAAGGCCAATATTCTGTTTGCCTTCCGGATTATCTGCTGCACCTGTCTGTTGACTTTTATACTTCATTCTTTTCCACCTATCTTTCTATCATCAGCAAATTTGGCCACAAGACACTCTGTTCCTTCATCCAAGTCATTGATATATATTGTAAATAGTTGAGGCCCCAGCACTGACCCCTGTGGCACCCCCACAGTTACAGATTGCCATTTTGAAAATGACCCTTTTATCCTGACTCTTTGTTTTCTGTTAGTTAGCCAATCCTCTATCCGTGCCAGTATATTACCCCCAACACCATGAGCTCTTATCTTGTGCCGTAATCTTTTATGTGGCACCTTATCGAATGCCTTTTGGAAATCCAAATATACTGCATCCATTGGTTCCCCTTTATCCACCCTGCCCGTTACTTCCTCAAAGAACTCTAATAAATTTGTCAGACGCGATTTCCCCTTCATAAAACCATGTTGACTCTCCTTGATTGTATTATGAGTCTCCAAATGTCCTGCTACTACTTCCTTAATAATGGATTCTAGCATTTTCCCAATGACAGATGTTAGGCTAACTGGTCTATAGCTAAAACTTTCTGTCTCACTCCCTTCTTGAATAGGGGTGTTACGTTTGTGGTTTTCCAATCCACTGGGACCTTTCCAGAATCTAGTGAAATCTGGAAGATTACAATCAATGCATTCACTATCTCAGTAGTCACTTCCTTTAAGACCGGGGTACGGTAGCATAGTGGTTATGTTACTGGACTAATAATCCAGAGTTATGAGTTCAAATCCCACCATGGTAGCTGGGGAATTTAAATTCAATTAATTAAATAAAAATCTGGAATTTAAAAAAAAAACTACTTTCAGTAATGATGGTCATGAAACTACTGGATTGTTGTAAAAACCCATCTGGGAAGGAAACCCAGCGTCCTTACCCAGTCTGGCCTATATGTGACTCCAGACCCACAGCAATGTGGTTCATTCTTAATTGCCCTCTGAAATGGCCTAGCAAGCCACTCAGTTGTAAACTCTCATTTTAAAAAAGTCATAAGAATAAAACCGGATGGACCACTAGGCACTGGACATGACAAAAGCAAACCAAGCCCAGTCGACCCTGCAAAGTACTTCTCCCAAACATCTGGGGACTTGTGCCAAAATTGGGAGAGCTGTCCCACATACTAGTCATGCAACAGCCTGACATAGCCATACTCACAGAATCATACCTTTCAGCCAACGTCCCAGACTCTTCCATCACCATCCCTGGGTATGTCCTGTCCCACCGGCAGGACAGACCCACCAGAGGTGGCGGTACAGTGATATACAGTCAGGAGGGAGTGGCCCTGGGAGTCCTCAACATTGACTCTGGACCCCATGAAATCTCATGGCATCAGGTCAAACATGGGCAAGGAAACCTCCTGCTGATTACCACCTACCGCCCTCCCTCAGCTGACGAATCAGTCCTCCTCCATGTTGAGCACCACTTGGAGGAAGCACTGAGGGTAGCAAGGGCCCAGAATGTACTCTGGGTGGGGGACTTCAATGTCCATCACCAAGAGTGGCTCGGTAGCACCACTACTGACCGAGTCCTGAAGGACATAGCTGCCAGACTGGGCATACGGCAGGTGGTGAGCGAACCAACACGAGGGAAAAACCTACTTGACCTCGTCCTCACCAATCTACCTGTCGCAAATGAATCTGTCCATGACAGTATTGGTAGGAGTGACCACCGCACAGTCCTCGTGGAGACAAAACTGTCCACTAGCTCCCACATATTGCAGCTGCAACACATCTCCTGCCCTGTCATAACTATTTAATTGATTACTACAATGCCAATCAAATTATTTTTAGGCTGAACCAAGTACTGGCCTTGTTTAATTTATTAAATTAAGTTTAATGTAGTTTTATGCTAATGTTACTGAGCCCACAGTCCTAAGAAAGAAGAAAACAGAAGAGATTCTCACCACCAACCACCGACCTGCCTCACCTGTGATGTCACTCTGCAGTTTGGTTTTGTTGTTGCTGTGACCGACTCTCGGTACGCCCCTCCCCCCCCTCGGTACGCCCCTCCCCCCCTCGGTACGCCCCTCCCCCCCTCGGTACGCTCCTCCCCCCCCTCGGTACGCCCCTCCCCCCCTCGGTACGCTCCTCCCCCCCCTCGGTACGCCCCTCCCCCCCTCGGTACGCCCCTCCCCCCCCTCGGTACGCCCCTCCCCCCCCTCGGTACGCCCCTCCCCCCCTCGGTACGCCCCTCCCCCCCTCGGTACGCCCCTCCCCCCCTCGGTACGCCCCTCCCCCCCTCGGTACGCCCCTCCCCCCCCTCGGTACCCTCCTCTCCGCTGACTAATCAAATGCCCCTCACCCCTCACTGCACCGAATCCCCTCACTCACCAAATTCCCAATTATAGACTCTGTCGAAACCAGACTCCATCGATAGCTGCTACTCCGTGCTCCCTCACTCCTGAATTTATGCTCGCTAGAATGCCAATCACCTGAGTCAGCCCCAACTGACAGTAGATTAACAGTTCTAACCAGTCACCTAATTAACTAGGTGACCAACTGCCACTTCAGGCTACTTGTTTACCACTAACTGAAAACTGCAAGAACTGTGAGATGCCTTTAGAATCTCATCAGAAGTACCACCAGCTCCTGGCAAAACCTCACCAGCAGAACCAACAGCCTTTAGCAAATCTTCACCAGCAGATCTCTGAGCTGTTGGTAAAATCCATGACCACCATTTTTAAATAATGGGCAGTAGGACAGTTATGATTGGAAGACACCCCAAGTTTTTAGTTTAGTTTATTTTGATTTAGTTTGACATCCTAGCTCTAATTTCTGATATTGGTCGCACATTTTACAATACTGTAACATCCACATCCTTGAAAGTGGTTAGCCATAAAAGTGAAGAAACACTTTTCATGGCTACTTTACTGCAGTAAATTTGAATTAAATCCAAACTTGAAATAATTATGGTTTGTTGTTAACGTAAGTAAGAAATAACTTGCATTTATATATCACCGCTCACATCCTCAGGACGTCCCAGAGCATTTATTGCTAATTAATTTTGAGGTGCAGTCACTGCTTTTATGTAGTTAAATGTGGCAGCCAATTTGTACACAGTAAGATCCCACAATCAGCAAAGCAGATAAATAACCGGTTCATCTGCTTTGGTCGTGTTGATTAAAGGATTAATGTTGGCTAGTACACTGGGAGAGCATCCTGCTCTTCTTCAAATAATGCCATGGGATCATTTACATCCACCTGGACACAGAGCTTCTCATCGAAAGGCAGCACCTCCATCAGTGCAGCACTCCCACATTACTGCACTGGAGGGCCTGATTTTAGCATCGGGTTTCGTGTGTGTTCTCGGCGGGGGGGCCTCGATAGTCCCGATCCCCAGGTGCGGGACCGGAGCGCGCCGCGATCCCGGCCACTTCCGGGTTCCGCGCTGACGTGCGGGGCTGTGTGCGCAGCCCCCGCTGGTGGGAATCCCGCAGGCAATTAAAGCCAGCGGGATGCCACTTGAGTGTATTTACTTTGCTTGTTGAGGTCATTAAATGACCTGATTCAGCTGTCCTAATAGGAAGTGTGGGATTTTACCTTCAACTCAGACTGTTTCACACACTGGGGGAAACAGTCTCACTCCAACCGGACGTGTTGCAGCCAGCAGCCTGTGGCAGCTGCCAAGGTGCACTCCACAGGTGGGGGGAGAGCCCTCACCCACGCAGGAGGCCACCGCGTCACATAGGGCAACCCCTGCCCTCCACCACCCCCCTCCAAGCCAGAGGAAACACCGACGTGGAACCACAGCCCCAGTGCGAGGAAACACCCACCTACCCTGCACAACCCCTCAGACCAACACCTGCCAGATGGGGGCCGCCTCGACATCCTCGGAGGACGAACAGCATCACCAGCCCCAGCAGCCTCGCAGTCCACGCCGTCCGCCTCATCGACGTGGAGCCCCCCAACACGGTGCTGCGGCACACCCACCTGCTCAGCAGGAGGGAGGGCAACCGCAGAGAGAGATGCGTCGCAGGAGGCACTACCCTCCGCACAGGGTCTACAGACCGAGGCTCAGCTTCATGGACCTCTCCGAGGAGCAGTGCATACAGCGGCTCAGAGTCAATCGCCAGGTAGTCGCCGACATCTGCAGCCTCCTTAACGACGAGCTGCTCCCGGATGGACCAAGCAGCATCTTCCGACCTGTCGCCGTCAAAGTCACCACTGCCCTCAACTTCTTCGCATCCGGATCCTTCCAGGGTGCCACCGGGGACATCACCGGGGTCTGCCAGTCCTCTGCACACAAGTGCAGAAGGCAGGTCACCGATGGGTTGTTCCGCAGGGCCTCGCACTACATCAACTTCGCCATGGACGAGCGCAGCCAGATGGAGAGGGCGGTTGGATTCCATGCCATGGCTGGCTTCCCACGGGTACAGGGTGTAATCGACTGCACCCACATCGCAATACGGGCACCTCCGCATGAGCCAGGGCTGTTCATCAACAGGAAGGGGTATCACTCCATGAACGCACAGCTCATCTGTGACCACCGCCAGAGATTCCTACACGTGTGCGCCAGATACCCCGGCAGCTGCCACAATGCCTTCGTCCTCAGGGAGTCCACCATCCTGCCCCTCTTCCACGCACCCAACACCGGCAACGGCTGGCTCCTCGGCGACAAGGGGTATCCCCTACACACGTGGCTCATGACACCTCTGAGGAACCCCATCACCGAGCCGGAGCGTCGATATAATGACAGCCACACTGCTACCAGGTTTACAATTGAGCAGACCATAGGGCTGCTCAAGATGCGCTTCAGGTGCCTCGATCGTTCTGGTGGAGCGCTCCAATACACGCCACTCCGAGTGGGACGAATCATAGTTGTCTGTTGTGCCCTGCACAACATGGCCCAACAGAGAGGGGTGCCACTGGAGGAGGCCCCATCCACACCCGCCACCCACATTGAGGACGGCGATGAGGAGGAGGAGGAGGAGGTGGAGGAGGAGGAGGAGGTGGAGGAGGAGGGGGATGAGGAGGCCACACGAGAGGATGATGTACGACCCATGCGCCGAACACCGGCTCACCGGGATGGTCGCCAGGCCAGGGAGGCACTCATACGTCAACGGTTCTCCTAGAGTCAGACAGTCTGAGGCGTTCACATCCCATCACCTGCACATACGAGGGGCCATACCAGCCCCCTCCACTGAAGAGTGTTGCCAGTACTCCTGCTCCCACAGCAGTGTGCCCAATGGGCGGCAGCAGGTGTTCGCCGTCATGATGGGCTGCACGGAACGCACCTATTGCACAGGCCGCAGAAGAATGGACGAGAGGTGGCAGGAGTGGTGAGAACAATAGTGTTTAATATGTACATGGTGAACGACTATAAACAAAAAGTGTACAAACAAACAGACACCCTGGTGCATTCCATTTGTGCTTATAACACCTTTGGCTTTCGTTTATGGGAACCCCTACGTGGTGCTACCCCTGTGTCTCCAGCAGAGGTAGTGGCAGGTTGCTCTTGTTCGTGCCCTGACCGGGTAGATGCTTTGGGCCGACGCCCCCTGGGTTTTGGTGCCCATGAGGGCCCCTCTAAAGACTGCTCCTCCTGCACCTGTGCAGGGGCAGACACGGCCACCTGGAGAGGAGGCACCATTGCGGGTACTGGTTGAGAGGGGGGCAACGGGTGGGACGTGGGGGCACCTTGAGTAGCGTCCCCACTTCCATGTCCCCGTTCACCATCATCCCTCTCGTGGCCTCGGCCCACATCACCCCTTCCACCCTGCTGGACGACGGTTTGGATGGCATGTGTGAGGCCTTGCAAGGCCACCCCTAGTGTATCCGTCAGCCTGTTTATGGCGGCGGAATGTTGCTCGGCCTGAATCCGTACAGCCGTTGTCAGGGCCTGCACGGACTCGATGTGGAGCTGTGCGTGACGCTCGAGGGAGGCTAGCCTGTCCTCCACCGCAGACGCTCCCGCACTTACCCGTGACACTGTGTCGCCGGTACCCTCCTGTACCTGCGCCACCAATGCCCGCATGCAGGAGTTGGACTCCTCCATCACCTGTGCGATCGTGGACAATGCGCGTGGCACCTCTCCCAGTACCTCGGCAATGTGCTGGTGCCCCTCGACGACTCTCCTTTTGACTGGTGGCCCCTGGGGTTCAGCATCTGGGTCCGGCTGAGCAGAGCCTGGAGATGAGTGCACCCACCGATGCGGACCCTCCGCGGCCGCCCCTGCCACCAGGGTCTGCTCATGCTCACATGTGCGCGGTGAATCACCAAGTGCAACCCCAACTAGTTGGCGAGGGGGACCCACCGAGGTGCGTGTCTCTGCACTGGTGGATGCTTGGCTCATATGTGACGATGCACCCTCAGAGACCGGCATGTCCTCTGAGGAATCGCCCTCCTCGCACACAGCGCTCGCAGACGGCCCTGCAAGAGAACAGAGGGCACTATGAGGCATGTGCACAAACGTTACGGTGCGCCTGATGCCAGGTGATGATACGGTCACTCGCGATCATGAGTGTTGAGTGTCAGCTTTCCCTTACCGGCCGTTTCTGCAGCGCCAGACTCGCCATCCGCCACGGAGAGGCAATGTTGCGTGCCGGCGAGGTCGAGCGCCTCCACCTCTGCATCCGTCAGTTCGACCACGTGCGGCGGGCCTCCTCCGGTGCGGGCCCTTTCTCGGTTGTTCTTGCATCTCTTCTCCTGTCAAGGCAAAACACAGATGCGTGATTAAGTGATGATTGCATAGTGAGAAGCATCAAGCATCGGTGTGGGTGGGTTGAGCGTGGGGCAGATGGATGGGAGGATGCATGTGCCACATGCCCATCCCATTGCATGGGGATTGGGGTGTGTGGTAGTGCTTGGGTGGGGACAGGGACAGTGGGTACTTGCGGGCACGGCGAGGATGGTGAGTGAGTGGCTGTGAGGATTGCTGCGGGAGCGCTGTGGTGGCTCTGCAGGAGGGGTTGTGATATGTTTGGCGTGATGGTGGGGACGGGTTGTGGGAGGGTGCGTTGGTGTACTCACCTTGCCGGACCTAGTGAGGTCATTGAACCGCTTGCGGCACTGCTCCCATGTCCTGGGGGTGTTGGCCCTGCTGCTGACCTCCACCGCCACCTCTGCCCATGCCTTCCTGGTGACGGAGCCAGGGCACTTGCGTCCGTCCGCCGGGAACAGCGTGTCCCTCCTCCTCCTCACACCCTCCAGCAGCAGCTGCAGCGCGAGGTCGGAGAAGCGTGGCGCAGCCTTGCCCCTGGGTTGCGCCATCCTGTGTTGCCTCTTGCCTGCAGCAGGAGGGGCTTTGGGGGACTGCCCCTTTAAGTGGAGCTCCTCCATCGCGATAACGGTAGTGCGCATGCGCAGCCCGCCGGCACGCAGCTGGGGAGCGGAGAACCCGGAACCACGGTTTAATGTGATCAATTATCCCGCGATCGCGTGGGGGGCGCACTCAATTAGCCGTCCGCGTTTTCCACGCTCCCGAAGGACCACCCGCTGGGAACCCGCAGGCCTGCTAAAATCGGGCCCGGAGTGTCAGCTTAGATTGGGTGCTCAATTTCTGGAGCAGGGCTTGAACTCATGAACTCATGACCCTCTCAATCAGGGCAAGAGAACTACCACTGAGACAATTGATAGTGTGTTGATGTCACTCTGTTACTCTCAGGTAATACAGTTCAGGTGTGTTGATGTCACCCTGTAACTCAGGCAATGCTGTTCAGATGTGTTGATGTTGTCCTATTACTCTTAGGTAATGCAGTTCAGGTGTGTTGATGTCGCTTTGATGCTGTCAGTTAATGTAGTTCAGATGTGTTGATGTCGCTGTTACTCTCAGGTAATGCAGTTCAGATGTGTTGATGTCACCCTGTTATTCTCAGGCATTACAGTTCAGGTGTACTGATGTTGTCCTGTTACTCTCAGCTAATGCTGTTCAGGTGTATTGATGTTGCCCTCTTACTCAGGCAATACTGTTCAGATGTGTTGTTATCACCCTGTTACTCAGGTAATGCTGCTCAGGTGTGTTGTTATCACCCTGTTACTCAGGTAATGCTGTTCAGGTGTGTTGTTATCACCCTGTTACTCAGGTAATGCTGTTCAGGTGTGTTGTTATCACCCTGTTACTCAGGTAATGCTGTTCAGGTGTGTTGTTATCACCCTGTTACTCAGGTAATGCTGTTCAGGTGTGAAGTGTGAAGATTTTTTCCTTCTCCCCGCTGTGAAACGAATCAACTTCTTTATGGGTGCTGTCCCTTCCAGCAGACCAACTGTCAGCCACTGGCAAGTCTTGTGTAATTCAGGCAAACAAGCTTGAATGTACTGCAATTTACTGTATTCGCTGCTCATGATTTGGTCTCATATGAACATAAGAAATAGGAGCAGGAGTAGGCCATACGGCCCCTCGAGCCTGCTCTGCCATTCAATAAGATCATGGCTAATCTTCGACCTCAAATCCACTTTCCCACCCGATCCCCATATCCCTTGATTCCCTGAGAGTCCAAAAATCTATCAATCTCAGTTTTGAATATATTCAATTACTGAGCATCCATAGCCCTCTGGAGTAGAGAATTCCAAAGATTCACAACCCGCTGAGTGAAGAAATTTCTCCTCATCTCAGTCCTATATGGCTGACCCCTTATCCTGAGACTATGCCCCTAGTTCTAGACTCTCCAGCCAGGGAACAGTCTCCTCTACATTGGGAAGATCAAACGCAGATTGGGTGATCGCTTAGCTAAACACCTCCCTTCAGTCCACAAGCTTGAACCTGAGCTGCCGATCGCTTGCCACTTTAATTCTCCATCAGATTTCCCACTCTGACTTCTCTATCCTCGGCCTCCTACACAGTTCCAACAAAGCTCAATGCAAGCACGTGGAACAGCTCCTCATCTTTCTATTGGGCATTTCACAGCCTTCCAGCCTTGACATCGAGTGTATAACTTTAGATGTTAATCACTGCTCCATTTTCTCAGACAGCCGGTGCTGGTTATGGAGCATCGCTGCACCAGAGCCACCACGATTGGAGGAGGTGCGGGCTGGGGACCCCCTACCAGTACACGGCAGGGGATTGGAGGAGGTGCGGTCTGGGGACCCCCTACCAGTACACGGCAGGGGATTGGAGGAGGTGCGGGCTGGGGACCCCCTACCAGTACACGGCAGGGGATTGGAGGAGGTGCGGGCTGGTGCTTGGGGTGAGGTTCCCCTATCGATACATAGCCGGTGGGGTGGTCCGCACCCCTAGGATCTACCCACTTTTCTCCGCCACATCAAGGTAGATAAATCTCCGGGACCTGATGAAATGTATCCCAGGACGTTATGGGAGGTTAGGGAGGAAATTGCGGGTCCCCTAGCAGAGATATTTGAATCATCGACAGCTACAGGTGAGGTGCCTGAAGATTGGAGGGTAGCAAATGTTGTGCCTTTCTTTAAGAAGGGCGGCAGGGAAAAGCCTGGGAACTACACGGTGGGTAAGTTGTTAGAGGGTATTCTGAGGGACAGGATCTACAGGCATTTGGAGAGGCAGGGACTGATTAGGAACAGTCAGCATGGTTTTGTGAGAGGAAAATCATGTCTCACGAATTTGATTGAGTTTTTTGAAGGGGTAACCAAGAAGATAGATGAGGGCTGTGCAGTAGACGTGGTCTACATGGACTTCAGCAAAGCCTTTGACAAGGTACCACATGGTAGGTTGTTACATAAGGTTAAATCTCATGGGATCCAAGGTGAGGTAGCCAATTGGATACAAAATTGGCTTGACGACAGAAGACAGAGGGTTGTTGTAGAGGGTTGTTTTTCAAACTGGAGGCCTGTGACCAGCGGTGTGCCTCAGGGATCGGTGCTGGGTCCACTGTTATTTGTTATTTATATTAATGATTTGGATGAGAATTTAGGAGGCATGGTTAGTAAGTTTGCAGATGACACCAAGATTGGTGGCATTGTGGACAGTGAAGAAGGTTATCTAGGATTGCAACGGGATCTTGATAAATTGGGCCAGTGGGCCGATGAATGGCAGATGGAGTTTAATTTAGATAAATGTGAGGTGATGCATTTTGGTAGATCGAATCGGGCCAGGACCGACTCCGTTAATGGTAGGGCGTTGGGGAGAGTTATAGAACAAAGGGATCTAGGAGTACAGGTTCATAGCTCCTTGAAAGTGGAGTCACAGATGGATAGGGTGGTGAAGAAGGCATTCGGCATGCTTGGTTTCATTGGTCAGAACATTGAATACAGGAGTTGGGATGTCTTGTTGAAGTTGTACAATGCAGCGTAAGGCCACACTTGGAATACTGTGTACAGTTCTGGTCACCCTATTATAGAAAGGATATTATTAAACTAGAAAGAATGCAGAAAAGATTTACTAGGATGCTACCGGGACTTGATGGTTTGACTTACAGGGAGAGGTTAGACAGACTGGGACTTTTTTCCCTGGAGAGTAGGAGGTTAAGGGGTGATCTTATAGAAGTCTATAAAATAATGAGGGGCATAGATAAGGTAGATAGTCAAAATCTTTTCCCAAAGGTAGGGGAGTCTATAACGAGGGGACATAGATTTAAGGTGAGAGGGGAGAGATACAAAAGGGTCCAGAGGGGCAATTTTTTCACTCAAAGGGTGGTGAGTGTCTGGAACGAGTTGCCAGAGGCAGTAGTAGAGGCGGGTACAATTTTGTCTTTTAAAAAGCATTTGGACAGTTACATGGGTAAGATGGGTATAGAGGGATATGGGCCAAGTGCAGGCAATTGGGACTAGCTTAGTGGTATAAACTGGGCGACATGGACATGTTGGGCCGAAGGGCCTGTTTCCATGTTGTAACTTCTATGATTCTATGATACATTCCCGGGTCACAGGAACCTTCTCTTTGCCAGATTTTCCATGCTTTCCTCCTCTTTTGTGTCTTTACTTGTCCCATTACAACAACTTGCATTTATATAGTGCTTTTAACGTAGTAAAACGTTACACGCGCTTCACAGGAGTGTTATCAAACACAATTTGACACTGAGCCACACAAGGAGGCATTAGGACAGGTGACCAAAAACTTGGTCAAAGAGGAAGGTTTTAAGGAGCGTCTTAAGTGGGGAGAGGCAGGGAGGGAATTTCAGAGCTTAGGACCTAGGCAGCTAAAGGCACAGCCGCCAATGGTGGAGCAATGAAAATCGGGGATGCGCAAGTGGCCAGAATTGGAGGAGCGCAGAGATCTCTGGGGGTTATAGGGCTGGAGGAGGTTACAGTGAGGGAGGGGAAAGGCCACAAAGTGATTTGAAAACAAAGATGAGCATTTTAATATCGAGGCATTGCTGGACCACGAGCTAATGTAGGTCAGTGAACACAGGGGTCATGGGTGAATGGGACTTGGTGTGAGTTAGGATACGGCTGCGGAGTTTTGGATGAGCTCAAGTTTACAGGCGGTGCAAGTCTGGGAGGCCGGCCAGGAGAGCATTGGAATAGATGAGTCTAGAGGTAACAAAGACATGGATGAGGGTTTCAGCAGCAGATGAGCTGAGGCACGGGCAGATAGGCGATGTTACGGAGGTGGAAGTTGGCAGTCTTGGTGATGAAGAGGATATGGGCTCCTTTTGCCTTGCACCATCATCCCTTTTGTCATTTAATTACTCCTGCCCTCCACCCTATCACTGACCTTCCCCTTTGTTCGTTCCTCGTCCCTCCCTCCCCTCTGGCTCTGTACGTGCTTAAAAACTGTTAAATCTCTAGCATCTTCCAGTTCTGATGATACATCATCAACCTGAAATGTAACCCCTGTTTCTCTCTCCACAGTTGCTGCCTGACCTGCTGAGGGTTTCCAGCATTTTCTGTTTTTATTTTTGAATTTGCAGCTACACAGTGACACTTCAATAATGAACTGCTATGGCTCCTGGCTGCGTGCACTTTAAGGTGTGTTGTCAGAATTCCAGTTAAATTCAGAACCTGGAATAGATGCTCTGAAAGTTCACGGGAGTTGCTGTGGTGCTTGCACAGGAGCAGGAGCTATGTCGGCTAGCGGGAAAGGTTCTGTAATATCTTTTTGATGCTTGTTGTGAAATATATAGATTTAGTGATATAGATTTACAACTGTCTCATACCCGGCTGATTGTGCTCCAATATACATAACTAGGAGGGCACTGTCCCTTTAGAGGGGTGGCACCATCATAGTTAAATAGGAACCCAGCAGCAATTTGGACAAAAGGTCCTAGGTTCAATCCCTAGGCTGTGCTGAGTAAGCTTATATCAGCCAGTGTGGTGGTTGGGATGCTACAACTAGCCTCTGTGGCCCAGGCTATGGAGGAGATAATAAGCCAGGCTTCCTGCTCCAGACTGCTATCTGGTATGAAGTGCTTGTCTGGGGCCATTGGACGAAGACAAGATTGGGCTCTTCAGCTGCTTATTGCACACAGCATAGAACAGGAGTAGGCCATTCAGCCCTTCAAGCCTGTTCCACTATTCAATTAGATCATGGCTGAACTGTATCTTAATTCCATTTACGCGTCTTGGTTTCACAACCCTTAATACCCTTGCCTAACAAAAATCTATTAATCTCAGTTTTGAAATTGTCAATTGACCCCCAGTCTCAATAGCTTTTTGAGGAAGAGTTCCAGATTTCCACTATCCTTTGTGTGAAGAAATGCTTCCTGACATCACCCCTGAACGCATAGCTCTAATTTTAAGGTTCTGGACTCTTCCAACCAAACTGCTCCCTCTAATTTCCCCTTCCTCCCCCCTGCTAAGTAGAAATCAGGCCTCTCATAATAACATGATTGGGCTTGTTTCCCTCCACTCTGCAGTACTGGGCTTTGCAGCTCTAGTGCATCTACTTTGTAGCTCTGATGACTATGATATTATCTTTTTTATTGATTTCCTGTCCCCCATTTTCCTACAGGGTTTCCCTCCTTATTAGGTTCTCTGGCCTGAGTGTACCTGTCCCTGGATAACGAGGCAGCCTGCTCCTTGGTTCCAGTGTACCAATGAATGACTGTGGGCCAGCCAGACAGTCTGCTCTGAGCCTATGCCCAGCCTGTATGGCTCAGGAATACTTCAGCATTTACCAGCTGAATCATCTAGAACTCTCGGCGAGACCTTTCTCCTAAGGATCATCCTTTAAACTGGTCTGAATTGGTCTTTAATACAGGTTAAGCGACCACCTGCACATAAAAATGGCCTGTGTTTTGATAGAGAGTTCACTAGATTGGCAGGGTTTGAATTTAGAAAGCAAATGTGGCATATGAAATAAAACTTTAGAAATTTGGCATTCTTGCAAACTCTATGGATATTGACACAAAGTACAGGCAATACTAAAATCATGTGCTTTCTAGTTTGTAGTGCCTACTGGAGCAGTAGAATACTCCCAATAGGTATCATTATGTATACTGTACTTTGGGCTTTCTGGAGTATCGCAATGTTTTTATTATTGTAAAATCTAGGTGGTAAGCCAGGCTGTTAGTGCAGAACACCACCAAAGTTGAAAGAGAGTAGGAGAGAAGCTGAGATAAATCAGGAAGTAATGATTAGAAGATGTCAAGCCTGGGTGTTCAAAGCTTAAAGACTGTACAAGTAACGGAAGACTGAGGGAGATTAGGAATTCCACAATTCTGAGATTCTGGGAAAGAAGAGTGAGTTAAAGTAGGAGAGAGTACAATGAGGTTTGATTTCCACACAGTGAGGCTGTAGGAAGGAAGGATCAGTGGAGCAATGGTGAAATATCCATGCCCAATACAAGGAAATTGAGGATACTGTAGTTCTAATCTTCCAAATATTACTGGATTCGGGGATAGTAGCAAAGGGAATGTTGACAAATCATAGGGCAGCAAGAAATATTATGACAGGGAGGGTGTGAGAGAGGTTGTCTGATCTGTTATCCTGTCTGGGAGTGCATGATAGGTGCTTGAAGAGCCTTCCCATATATGGGAGCAGACATGGCTGGACTTGAACATTAGAGAGGATAACAGTTGTTGAGAGGAAGACATGTATTTGCCATGAAAGAGGAACCAAGGTCCTTGAAAGCAATTTTAGCAACAGAGATTTGAAATTTTCACTTTAGATCACAGGAGATAGAATGGTGATGTATAAAAATCTAAACTACTAAAATCTCTGGGGTGGATTAAATAAATCCATTTTCATTTCACTATTGTGGTCAAGTTTTGCCTTGTAGATCTACACTGAGTGACAGCAAGAAATGTAAAAAAAACAAGATGTGTGGTGATCATATGGTTATAAAATAGAAATACAAATTTAATAGAATGATAGAGTAGTAAAAATGAAAGCAATGTTACTTTCAGGGGGTCGCAATATTAATTAAAGAATCAATTACTGCCATAAGGAGGGATGATATATTAGCAGGTTCCTCTAATGAGGCCATATGGGTGGAGCTTAAAAACAAAAAGGGGGCAAGCACTTTGATGGGAGTGTACTATAGGCCCCCAAACAGTCAGGGGGAGATAGAGGAACAGATATGTAGGCAAATCTCAGAAAATTGTGCAAATAATAGGGTAATAATAGTGGGGGATTTCAACTTCCCCAATATTAACTGGGATACTCAGAGTGTAAAAGGCTTAGAGGGTACAAAATTCTTAACGTGCATCCAGGAGAGCTTTTTGAGCCAGCATGTAGAAAGTCCTACAAGAGAGGGGGCGGTACTGGACCTAATTCTAGGGAATGCGGCCGGCCAAGTGGAAGAAGTGCTAGTAGGTGAGCACTTTGGTGACAGTGACCATAATTCGGTGAGATTTAAGGTGGTCATGGAAAAGGACAGGGAGGGGCCGGAAATAAAGGTTCTAAATTGGGGGAAGGCCGATTTTAATAGGATAAGGCAGGATCTGGCCAAAATGGACTGGGATCAGCTGCTTGTAGGAAAATCCGCATCAGAGCAATGGGAGTCTTTCAGAAGGGAGATTGAGACCATACAATGGCAACATGTTCCCGTAAAGGTCAAGGGTGGTTCCAAGAACTCCAGGGAACCTTGGATGTCAGGGGATATACGAGAATGGATTAGGAAAAAAAGGAGGGCTTTTGGCAGATACAAAAGGCTAAAGACGGAGGAAGCCCTAGAGGAGTACAAAAAGTGCAGGGGGATACTTAAAAAAGAAATTAGGAGATCAAGGAGGGGCCATGAAATAACACTGGCGAGCAAAATAAAGGAAAATCCTATGATGTTTTATAAGTATATTAAGGGTAAGAGGATGACTAGGGAAAAAATAGGGCCCATTAGGGACAAAAATGGCAATCTGTGTGTGGAGCCGGCAGATGTAGGAGGGGTTCTAAATGAATTTTTTGCATCTGTTTTCACTATGGAGAAGGACGATGTAGACATAGAAATACGGCAGGGGGACTGTGATATACTCGAACATATTAACATCGAGCGGGAGGAGGTATTGGTGGTTTTAGCAGGCCTAAAAATGGATAAATCCCCAGGCCCGGACGAAATGTATCCCAGGCTACTGTGTGAGGCAAAGGAGGAGATTGCGGGGGCTCTGACACATATATTCAGAACCTCTCTGGCCACAGGGGATGTGCCAGAGGACTGGAGAACCGCTAATGTAGTACCATTATTCAAGAAGGGGAGTAGGGAAAAACCGGGGAACTACAGGCCAGTGAGCCTAACATCAGTGGTAGGAAAATTATTGGAAAAAATTCTGAAGGACAAAATTAGTCTCCACTTGGAGAAGCAAGGATTAATCAGGGATAGTCAACATGGCTTTGTCAAGGGAAGATCATGTCTGACTAATTTGATTGAATTTTTTGAGGGGGTGACTAGGCGTGTGGATGAGGGTAACGCAGTGGATGTGGTATACATGGATTTCAGTAAGGCCTTCGATAAAGTCCCCCACAGGAGACTGGTCAAGAAGGTACGAGCCCATGGAATCCAGGGTGCCTTGGCACTTTGGATACAAAACTGGCTTAGTGGCAGAAGGCAGAGGGTGATGGTCGAAGGTTGTTTTTGTGACTGGAAGCCTGTGGCCAGTGGGGTACCACAGGGATCGGTGCTGGGTCCCTTGCTGTTTGTGGTCTACATTAATGACTTGGATATGAATGTAAAAGGTATGATCAGTAAGTTCGCTGATGATACAAAGATTGGTAGGGTGGTAAATAGCGAGGAGGATAGCCTCAGTCTGCAGGACGATATGGATGGGTTGGTCAGATGGGCGGAACAGTGGCAAATGGAATTTAACCCGGAAAAGTGCGAGGTGATGCACTTTGGAGGGACTAACAAGGCAAGGGAATACACAATGAATGGGAGGACCCTAGGCAAGACAGAGGGTCAGAGGGATCTTGGTGTGCAAGTTCACAGATCCCTGAAGGCGGCGGAACAGGTAGATAAGGTGGTAAAGAAGGCATATGGGATACTTGCCTTTATTAGCCGAGGCATAGAATATAAGAGCAAGGAGGTTATGATGGAGCTGTATAAAACACTGGTTAGGCCACAGCTGGAGTACTGTGTGCAGTTCTGGTCGCCACACTACAGGAAGGATGTGATCGCTTTGGAGAGGGTGCAGAGGAGATTCACCAGGATGTTACCAGGGCTGGAGCGCTTCAGCTATGAAGAGAGACTGGGAAGATTGGGTTTGTTTTCCTTGGAGCAGAGGAGGCTGAGGGGGGACATGATTGAGGTGTACAAAATTATGAGGGGCACAGATAGGATGGATACTAAGGAGCTTTTTCCCTTCGTTGAGGGTTCTATAACAAGGGGACATAGATTCAAGGTAAAAGGCGGGAGGTTTAGAGGGGATTTGAGAAAGAACTTTTTCACCCAGAGGGTGGTTAGAGTCTGGAACTCACTGCCTGAAAGGGTTGTGGAGGCAGGAACCCTCACAACATTCAAGAAGCATTTGGATGAGCACTTGAAATGCCATAGCATACAAGGCTACGGACCAAATGCTGGAATATGGGATTAGAGTAGACAGGGCTGATGGCCGGCGCGGACATGATGGGCCGAAGGGCCTCTATCCGTGCTGTATAACTCTATGACTCTATGTTACTGTGATACAGGTGGTTCAGGCAGGATAGATGTGATACTGGAAAACAGCAGGTATAGAAATTCACTTAAATTTGATGCCTCTGATTGGGCACTTGCTTGTACAGCAAAACTAGTCAGACTACTCTCCCTGTAGAGTATTGAAACTTTATCCAAGTAAAGGAAACCTCCAAAAACATGTACAATTGCACCAGCAGCCAGAAGAAGTAATCTAGCAACTAACCTGTGAGTACTTCATCATCCCTTTAAATAATGCTAGTGGGGTGGTGGGGGGGTCCTGTTCAGCTCTGCGAGGTTAAGACAGGGCATTGGCTGGAGTGTGGAGTTCCAAAGTAGCAGCATTGCCTTCAAATCAGTGTTGCACACTGATCTGCGTCATATTTTCCCTACTCTGCATGCTGCCGCCGGTTGTTAGGTGCGTGTGCAAACCCCTTTACCAAGATGGCGTCCTGCGTACTTCCTGTCCGAAGTGCTCGGACTCCATTTTCGGGACTCAGGTGTCCACGTAGCACCTAAAAAACGGGCGCTACACGGCTCAATTTCACTCGCATGATGTGGTTAAAATTGTAATGTTTAATGATTTGTCACTAATGGAAAACCTTACAATAACATACTTGGCAGGTTTATGGAGACTGCATAACAAATGTTATTGGAATCTCTTTCCACATTTGGTGTTCTACCATTGTTCATAGATTATATTCTTTGTGACAAATAAGTGAAAAAGTGAAATCTATCTACTTTTGTTTATCTCATTTTGTTTTGCATTTGAACAAATAGTTTACAGGTGCCAACAGAATGAGACTGAGTGACGGTTTATTTCCTTGTGATGGTGAATTCCTATATCACTTCGCTCACTCATTCCCCAATCTTCCTCCCCCAAAAAGCTGCTACAACAGGTGAACAGAGGTGTAAATTGGCTTCACTGTGGTACAATGGATTCCCTTTCTCCCTGAGGCAAAGAAAGAACTTGCATTTATAGGGGGGGAAATTGGTTAAGGGCTGTTTTTGGTATTGGTAGTGTGATGTGCTATTACCCTGCGCCCAATAACCCCTGAACGCCTGTTTCGGCCAGCCCGAGGACTCACCTGCGATCAGCGTTCCATTCCGGGCCTTGCACGTGGAATCAATGCAATTTGCACTTTCCACCACCAGGGGAAGCTCAATGTCTTAAAGGGAGGATGTTTCTTAGAAATCTCTTAAAGCTAGCTAGTACCTGTTATTTGCTGAAAATAACAGTCTACTGTCTGCACGGAGTCTGAACGGAGATCAGACATCACACACGTAAAATACAGATGCAGTTCCATCCCTATGTTTACACACTGATGAGTTATGTTAAAACACTGAATAAAGGTTGCGCACTACTAAATCCCACATCCTCCAATCTGCACGCCAGACCTCGCCAATCTGCAGATCTGAGTTGGTACCAGGCCTGCGAGAGTGCGTGCACGAAGGTTCTCTGCTGATGCACTAGAGATCTTGGTGCAAGAGGTGGACAGAAGGAGGGACATCCTATATTCGGGGGGGGGGGGGGGGGGTGGGGGGGCGGGGGGGACAAGAGGCCCTCCAGACAT
This sequence comes from Heptranchias perlo, assembly GCF_035084215.1. NCBI lineage: Eukaryota > Metazoa > Chordata > Chondrichthyes > Hexanchiformes > Hexanchidae > Heptranchias > Heptranchias perlo. Next base: position 467,646 of record NC_090364.1, read on the forward strand.
ATACCCAAAGGAAATGGGAGGCAGCGGGGGACGAAGTCAATTATTTGACATGAGTGGTCAAGATGAGTGAGATCAACTGTCAAGTGGTGTCTCCTACCAACTACATCACACACTACACCCTCCATCACCCACATACCAACAAACTCTTTCCATCAGTACTCAACTGTTCCAACCAGATGCTTCCTCTCACCCTTACACATTACCACTATTTCAAGCCACCCACCCACAATTCACAGGCCACACACACTGGCAGCTATTCAACCATGACAGGCACATCACCCAGACACACGTCCCGCTTTCTTAGGAACATCGAAACAGGAGTAGGCCATTCAGCCCCTCGTGCCTGCTCCGCCATTTGATAAGATCATGGCTGATCTGTGATCTAACTCCATGGACCTGCCTTTGGCTCATATCCCTTAATACCTTTGATTACCAAAAAGCTATCTATCTCAGATTTAAATTTAGCAATTGAGCTAGTATCAATTGCCGTTTGTGGAAGAGAGTTCCAAACTTCTACCACCCTTTGTGTGTAGAAATGTTTTTTAATCTCACTCCTGAAAGGTCTGGCTCTAATTTTTAGACAGTGCCCCCTACTCCTAGAATCCCCAACCAGTGGAAATAGTTTCTCTCTATCCACCCTATCTGTTCCCCTTAATATCTTATGAACTTCGATCAGATCACCCCTTAACCTTCTAAACTCGAGAGAATACAACCCCAATTTGTGTAATCTCTCCTCGTAACCTAACCCTTGAAGTCCGGGTATCATTCTAGTAAACCTACGCTGCACTCCCTCCAAGGCCAATATGTCCTTCCGAAGGTGCGGTGCCCAAAACTGCTCACAGTACTCCAGGTGCGGTCTAACCAGGGTTTTGTATAGCTGCAGCATGACTTCTGCCCCCTTGTACTCTAGTCCTCCAGACATAAAGACCAGCATTCCATTAGCCTTACTGATTATTTTCTGCACCTGTTCATGACACTTCAATGATCTATGTACCTGTACCCCCAAGTCCCTTTGGACATCCACTGTTTTTAACTTTTTAACCATTTAGAAAGTACCCTGTTCTATCCTTTTTTCATCCAAAGTGGATGACCTCACATTTGTCTACATTGAATTCCATTTGCCACAGTTTTGCTCATTCACCTAATCTATCAATATCCCTTTGTAAATTTATGTTTCCATCTACACTGCTTACAATGCCACCAATCTTTGTGTCATCGGCAAACTTAGATATGAGACTTTCTATGCCTTCATCTAAGTCGTTAATAAATATTGTGAATAATTGAGGCCCCAAGACAGATCCCTGCGGGACTCCACCAGTCACATCCTGCTAATGTGAGTACCTACTCATTATCCCTACTCTCTTCGCCTTTCGCTCAGCCAATTTCCTAACCAAGTCCGTACTTTTCCCTCGATTCCATGGGCTTCTAACTTAGCTAACAGTCTCTTATGTGGAACCTTATCAAAAGCCTTCTGGGAGTCCATATAAATAACATCCATTGACAATCCCGTCCACTACTTTAGTCACCTCTTCAAAAAATTCAATCGGGTTTGTCAGGCACGACCTACCTTTCACAAATCCATGCTGGCTCTTCCTGATTAACTGAAAATTCTCGAGGTGTTCAGTCACCCTATCCTTAATTATAGACTCCAGCAATTTCCCCACAACAGATGTTAGGCTAACTAGTCTATAATTCCCCGGTTTCCCTCTCCTTTCTTAAAAAGCGGAGTGACATGTGCAATTTTCCAATCGAGAGGGAAAGTTCCTGAATCGAGAGAACTTTGAAAGATTATAGTTAGGGCATCTGCAATGTGCTCACCTACTTCCTTTAAAACCCTGGGATGGAAACCATCTGGTCCTGGGGATTTGTCACTCTTTAGTGCTATTATTTTCTTCATTACTGTTGCTTTACTTATGTTAATTTTATTGAGTTCCTGTCCCCGATTCAATATTAGTTTTCTTGGGATTTCCGGCATGCTATCCCCTTTTTCTACTGTAAATACTGACGCAAAGTAATTAATCAACATGTCTGCCATTTCCCCATTGTCAATGACAATATCCCCACTTTGTTTTTAAGGGGCCAACACTGCTCCTGACCCCCCTCTTTTTCCAAATGTAACTATAAAAGTTCTTTGTATTGGTTTTGAGATCCCTTGCAAGTTTCTTTTCATACTCTCTTTTTGTAGCTTACTATCTGTTTTGTGACCCTTTGTTGATCTTTGTATCTTTCCCATTCACAAGGATCTGTGCCATGTTTTGCCTTTTTGTATGCTCTTTCCTTATGTCTTATACTGTCCCTTACCTCTTTAGTTGTCCATGGCTGTTTTTTTTGGCAAGTAGAGTTCTTGCCCCTCAGGGTATGTATAAACCAGTTCTGTATCTCGTTAAATGTTTCTTTAAACATTTCCCACTGATCATCAGTCGTTTTACCCATTAACAGATTTGCCCAGTTTACTGTGGACAGTCTCTGTCTCATCCCATTCAAGTCGGCCTAACCCAAGTCTAGAATCTTAGCAGCTGATTCACTTTTTTCCCTTTCAAACTCTACATTGAACTCAATCATGTTATGATCACTATTGGATAGATGTTCACGCACAGTTAAGCTGTTAACTAAATCTGGTTCATTACTCATTTCTAAATCTAGTATGGCTTGCCCCCTTGTTGCCTCTAGGACATACTGCTGTAGAAAACTATCCCGGACACACTCAAGAAATTCACTACCTTTCTGACAGTTGCTAGTCTGCTTTTCCCAATCTATGTGAAGGTTAAAGTCCCCCATTAAGACCACTATGCCTTTGTTACACGCTTGTCTATTCTCTGCATTTATACAATCTAGCACTTCAGATCTGCTGCCAGGGGTCCTATACACAACTCCCACTATAGTCTTAGATCCTTTCCTATTTCTCAATTCAACCCATAAGGTCTCTGTTGGCTGCTTACCTCTCGTTATATCCTCCTTCGTCATTGAATTGATTTCATCTCTAATCACTAAGGCTACTCCTCCCCCTCTTCCATTTTCCCTATCTCTCCTGTAGACCTTATAACCCGGTATATTTAGTTCCCAATCCTGACCATCCTGCAGCCATATCTCAGTAATAACTATCATGTCATACCCTCCAATTTGAATTTGAACCTGTAGTTCATTTAATTTATTCCTTATACTCCGTGCATTTGTATATAGAACTCTTAGTTGGGCCACACACCCGAGCCTGACCTTCAGCTTTGATGCTGGGTTAATCGCCTTTTGCATTCTAATTTTCACTTTATCTGTAGTGTCTAAAGTACACTTTCTTTCTGCTGCTCTACGCTTTTCCCTTTCACTTGTTCTTGAACAACTGTTTGTACTATTTGTATTGTAAATTTCCCCTGGGTCTTCCCCTCTTGCTGCTCTCAACTTTACTCCCTTCTGACTCCCTGCTAAGGTTCCCATCCCCCTGCCACTCTAGTTTAAACCTTCCCCAGGAAAAGATGGCGTATTATCAGGAGGCAGCAAGTGGCAGTGGCATTTAGCCCCTCGAGCCTGTTTCACCATTCAGTGAGATTATGGTGGACCTGTGACTAACTCCACATACCCGCCTTCGCCCCATATCCCTTAATACCCTGTCAATCTCAGGTTTAACATTCAAAAGTGAGCTAGCATCGTCTGCAGAAGAGCATTCCAAACGTCTCCCACCCTTTGCGTGTAGAAGCGTTTCCTAACTTCACTCCTGCATGTCCTGGCTCTAAATGTTAGGCTATGTCCCTGCACCCTAGTATTCAAGTCTAGGAGACCTCCAAAAACAGTTACAAATGTCTTGGCAGCCAGAAGCAATAATCCAGCCACTAACCTGTAAATCCTGCATGGTCCCTTTAAATAGCGCTGGTGGGGAGGCCTCCAGGCACTCTAAGACATGTTCAGCTGGTCGGGGTTAAGACTGTGTGTTGAGTTGAGCGTTAAGTCCCAAAATGGTGTCTATCACTTTAAATCAGCGTTGCACACTGATTGAAGCCATTTTCTCCCTACTTTGCATGATTCCAGCGTTCATTACCCGCGCCTGCACTAACTCCTATACCAAGATAGCGTCACCAAGATGGCGTCTGGCGCTCGTCAGGCTGGAAACGTGTGTGCGCATCCTAGACGTCATCTTGGATGTCAGAGAGCCCGTGTAATGCCGAAACAACGGGCGCTACATGGCCCAATTTAGCGCCCATAGTGTCTTATCATATTCTAAAACACTTCAAAGCTAATGGGCAGCATTTTAGCACCCGCTATCGGGTGCGTTCCTGGCGGGGGGGCCCCGAAAATGAGGAAATCCCGGAGCAGGACCGGAGCCCGCCTCAAACCCGCGCACTTCCGGGTTCCCCCCTGACGCGCCGGCGTACGCGCGCAGCCCCCGCTGGTGGGAATCCTGCAGGCAATTAAAGCCAGCGGGATGCCACTTGAAGGTATTTATTTGGCTTGTTCAGGTCATTAACTGACCCGATTAAGGGACTATGTGAGGGGTAGGATGTTAGAGCAAACTGGGACTGTTTCCCACATTGGGGGAAACACTCCCAGGTCAAATGGACCTGTTGCAGCTGTCAGCCTGTGGCAGCTGCAAAGGTCCATTTGACAGGTGGGGGGGGGGGGTGGGGAGACCCTCACTCATTGCAGGAGGCCACTCTGTCACTTGGGACAAAGTTTGGCCTCCACCACCCTCCTCCTGACAATCAAAGTCACCAACTTGCACACTTACCCCGGGGTCCAGAGACATGTACCTACCTTGTGGACCCCCTCCGATGTACATCTTCCGGATGGGGGCCGCCGTAGCTGTAGTCATGACCTCCTCGGAGGGCGAACAGCCTCACCAGCCGCGCCATCCACCTCTGACACATGGAGCTCCACAACACAGTGCTGTGACACATCCACCTGTACAGCAGGAGGGAGGGCTACCGCAGAGAGAGAGGCATCGCGGAGGGCACTACCCTCGCCACAGGGTCCACAGGCCGAGGCTCAGCTTCCTGGACCTCTCTGAGCAGCAGTGCACACGGAGGCTCAGAGTCACTCGACATGTAGTCGTGGACATCTGCAGCCTCCTTCATGCCAAGCTGCTCCTGGCTGGCCCGAGCACCATCTTCTTATCTGTCGCTGTCAAAGTCACCACTGCCCTCAACAACCTCTCCTCCGCATCCTTCCAGGGTGCAACCGGGGACATCACCGATGTCTCTCAGCCGTCTGCACAAAACAGCCCTGCAAATACACCTACACCCACTCTGCAGTGACACAATGGATGGCATCAGTTGTGGGGCTTCATAGTGATCCTCAGGAAAGGGCATTATTGCACAGACCAGACAAGATTCGCGAAGACATGGCAGTCGTGGTGCCAATATAATATGTAATGTGAGTTGGTCAGAAATTCAATATAAGTAACAACCATGACAAACCCTCAAACACCCTTGTGCATCCCCTTCATGCTCACGACACGTTTGCCTTACGCTGCCTACTGCACACATGTGATGCATGCCCTGTGGCTCCAGCACAGGTAGTGGCAGGTTGAGTGAGGCTGGCCGTGAAAGAGATGCACGAGAGGGTGAGTATGAGATAGAGCCATGAGATTGTATGAGGATTGGGTTGAGTGGTAGTGGTGGGATGAGTACTGGCGAGGTGAGTAGATGCAGGTACGATGAGGATGAGGTTTGAGTGGGTGTGAGGGGTGATGTGACAGAGTAGTGTTGGCAGTGCAGAAGGGGATGTGGGGTGGGGGTGGTGATGTGGCAGACGGAGTGTAGGGGAATGAGTAAGTGTACTCACTTTGGCTGACCTACTGAGGTCATTGGAGCGCCTCCTGCACTGTATGCAGGTGGGTGATATGTTGGTGGTGCTGGTGACCTCCTCTGCCACCTCGAGCCAGGCCTTCCTGGTGGCAGAGGCAAGCCGCTTCCTCCCGCCCGCCGGGGGAAAGATCTCTGTCCTCCCCCTCCTCCTCACCCCATGTATTGATACCTGGAGTGAGGCATCATTAAACTGGGAGCAGCCTTCCCCCTGGGCTGCTCCATGCTGTGATTTTTTCTGTTTGTTGCAGCATCTGTCAGTGGAGGACTGCCTCTTTAAATCTTTTCCCAAAGGTAGGGGAGTCTATAACGAGGGGGCATAGATTTAAGGTGAGAGGGGAGAGATACAAAAGGGTCCAGAGGGGCAATTTTTTCACTCAAAGGGTGGTGAGTGTCTGGAACGAGCTGCCAGAGGCAGTAGTAGAGGCGGGTACAATTTTGTCTTTTAAAAAGCATTTGGACAGTTACATGGGTAAGATGGGTATAGAGGGATATGGGCCAAGTGCAGGCAATTGGGACTAGCTTAGTGGTATAAACTGGGCGACATGGACATGTTGGGCCGAAGGGCCTGTTTCCATGTTGTAAACTTCTATGATTTTATAAATAGAGCTCCTCCAGCTGACAGATCTTACTGTGCATGCGCAGCCCGCCCAACGCGCAGATCAGCAGTGGGGAACCCGGAGGAGCAGGTAAGTGGATCCAATTATGCTACGATCGCGCGGGGAGCTGACTGATTTCGCCGGGCGCGTGGGCCCCCCCGCCGAGAACCCGCAGCCCTGGTAACATCGGGCCCAATGAATCACTTTTGAAGTACAGATACTGTTATGTAGGTAAATGCAGCAGCCAATTGCACACAGCAAGATCCAACAAATGATAAATGACCAAATAAATCTGTTTTAGTGGTAGTGTTTGCGGGCCACTGGAAAAACTCCCTTGCCCTTCTTTGAATACTGCCATGGGATATTTTATGTCCAGCTGAATTGGCAGAACTGAGCCTCGGTTTGACATTTCACCCAAAAGGCGACATCTCTAAATGCAGCACTCCCCGAGTACAATACTGAAGAGTCAGCCTAGGTTATGTGCTGTAGTCCTGGAGTGGGCCTTGAACCCACAGCCTTCTGACAAGGAGAGTGCTACCATTGATCCAAGCTAACTCTTAAGCTGAAGTCTTGCTGATCATTTTATGCAGCCATTGCTGTGATATTTAATTAATATTCTGGCTAATCGGATGGATATTCCAGTAGCTGCTTCTGTCAGCAAAATCACAATGTGCATATTTTGCGCAGGAAAATCCTTTTTAAAAAAATCTGAAAAAATTAATATTGGACATTTTTTAAAAGTGCATTGGGAAATTGACAAAGTGTTACATGACAACGAAAGTTTTTTTTAAAAAGTGGAATTCACTGTTAACTTCTAAATAATTTTGTAACCTGCGGTTCTTGCCTTTTGCCAAGTACAAGACAAGACAGGGCTCAAGTGTGATTTTTTTTTCCAGATGAAAATTAACTCAAAATATTAGTAATCTTTACAGCTAACATCCTCGTATCATAAGCAAATGTAAAAAAAGGGACGTTTTTAAAATCTGTTTATTTCGCTCTGGTTTTAAATTAACGGAATATTCAGTCCACAACCAGATAGGTAGTAACCCTGCTATTTCACTCTGTACCTACCCTGGAGTGAGATACTGTCTATCTTTTACTGAGAAATGAAGTGACTCACCAGCTTGCCAGTAACATGGTGCATTTATTCCTTCATCTGCAATCCTTGGCGGTACCTTTCTCTGCTTTCTCGATGTACTTTGTGTCCTGTCTCAGCTCTTTCCAACCCCACTGAGAAGCTCCTCATCTATACCATTAATGTATCCATAATTAAACCCCTCTAATTAAATTTCAAATTAACTAATCCTTGATGAGTGAAAAGTTAGTTTAAGCAACTCAAAAACAGAGTACAGTTTTCCAGGCAGTAGGGTAATATTCACATTTGTTCAACACTACTTACAACAATTGTGAGTGGAAATGAAATGTTTTTTCAAACTTAGAATCCATAATGTAAAAGTATTTTTCTAAAAGCTGAATCACTATTCAAAATTCTTACAAAAGTTTTATTAAAATTAATCAAGAAAAAATTCATGCAGGCAAGGCTGCTTTGAAATTTTGTATTTTATGAAATTTACAAAGTATGAAATATTTTTGCTTCAATTTAAAGTTATTAAAAAAGTTCCCAGGAAGCACTTGGCCTGCAGCATAAGTTTTTCCTTCTTTGAGATGGGATGCATTGAGATTCTCCTGCTTACATCATTAGTCCAAATCAGAAAATTCAGCTGATGATGAAAAGAAAAATCATCCAATGGAGCGAATGGGATGCTTCCCTCCTGCCTCCCCAAACACACATCAGTTGTGTGGAGAATCATTAAAAGTTAGTGTACTTGGGCTGGGATTACAAAAAGATAGACATAAATTAATGAAATAGCCTGTATTACTTATAAATCTGAACTGTCATGTTTCTTAAAGGCAGAAAGAAACAGAGCTCGTATACAGTCACAGCAAAGCACCTGATCTGTCAAAATGATGGACAAGGGAAAATTATCATGTGTATAAATGGTTCAGGCAAGTAACTTCAGTTAAAATCAGGTAAAACTTAAATGTGGCTGTTTATTTTGAAAGGCTACAATGATTGCTGCTTCAGACAGGTGGAGGAGCCCCATGCCGTAGCCTGATTTGAGGGCAAATTAAGGCTTTCAGTATTGACCAGAAGCTGCTGTCAGTGCATTCTGCAAAGGAGTGCTTCTGACAGGACCAGGGTACTAAAGAGAAAAAGCTGGAAAATGCCACAAACATCATTGTGGAAACCACCAGAAGGCAGACGAGGCCTATGTTCTTAATCTGAGAACAAAACCGAGTTAACAGGTCCCGTTGGTCTTCAAATCTATAGAGAAAAACAAACAATTGCCAATTCCAATACTGTATCAGGACTGGTCTATTTTGTAGATCAAAGCAACAAATGCAGTATGTTACTTTCTAAAGCCCACTGCAACTTGCCCAGATTGCAATTTTCTCAATACATCTTCAGTAATATTAGAAATTGTGAATTGTGTCGTAGGTCAATCATCTTCTGTCAATGTTTTCACACATCCAGGACACTGAGGCTACTGATACTCACAAGCTTGCAAAGTAATACAATTATCATGGTTTAGACACCATACTTCTGAAGAGGTTTCTACAACTATGGGGTCAAATGTAATTAAACAATGTACTTAGTACTGGTACTAATACATTAAAGTATACTGAGAAAGTGAATTTTTGTACAGTTCACCACTGAAGATCTTGTCAGGCACTTCGTCCTACAACACATCAAAATGGCTACATTGGTGGGACATCAATGCTATTACTGCTAAATGTATTAAGAAGTGTTTTTCACTTTTGAAAAAATCTTAAATTCACTAACCTCCATTCCATATAAAGATAGCAGACAGCTGTCAGTGAACCATTCATGTGAGCTGGGTTACTGGCATCCATTATCAGCTACAAACTATAAACTAGACATTAACACTACTACAATTGTCACTGTTTCTATAAACTTTCATTTCTCCTGAGCTGCAAATCTAATATCCTACACAATCTTCCATCTACTGACATCTTCACTGTGCTCTGAACATAAAAAAGGTCAAGGATAAGGAAAAGCTTGTCGAAGCTCATCCTGTTAATACCCGAACTTTCCTATATCATCCAGCTTTGTTTTGAATGTCCCTAATCTTTTTTTTATTGTTGAGATCAAGACTCATTCTATCAATGAATCCCAGGACCTGAAAATGAAAATTCCTTATCGCCCAGGGTCTTCCCTTCTTCTAATAATCAAGCCTCAACTTGTCATCACCAATCACAATTTTCTGATTTGCCTCGTCTTAGGTCCTACTTTTTCCAATCATGGTGTTTTCCAACACTATAAGCCTTGATCCTTCCAGTGGGCACTGAACGCACTAACACTCAGCATCCGCCCTGACAGCTGCACCTAGCACAGAAACTATCCAAAGGCTAATTCAAACTTCACAGTAGCCAAAAATATTTCAAGGCTATAATCAAATTATGTCTATAAACTACTCAAGATCACTTCTTATGATGTTTGCATCCTTCTCATCACTTCCAGGTACTTACTCCTCTACCTTTATTTTCACTAAGGCATGCAATACAATGAGTATTGTAACTTGTATTTTTCTATCTTAGTTTAATACGTGGAGCTGCTGGACAACAAATTCTATACAAATTTTAGTGCTACAATGTGCCAGCTACAGTCTTCCCTCTTCAAATGCCACAATGATAGTGATGGCAATGAACACCTAGCCAACTTTACTTGGCATTATAACTGCAACTTTATTATAACACTATCATAGAAATCTGAAGTGAATTAAATAAAATGAATATACCAAATTTTACATTGCTTTGTGTTGTAGAGCTAACACCAGAAACCATAGTGTGCAGAATATATGAGACTCTATAACAGGACAGTAGTGTAATGCTTTTGAGCGTTAATGCACCACTACCAGAGTAATGGGATAAAGGCTAGATCACTCCAGTCTGCTGAGTTTTTTGATCTCAGCCTTCCTGTAGTGGGGATGCTGCTCTTGTGTACCTCCCTACACGTGACCCAATGTGACTTTGGCAAAGACCACAGAATAGGATTTTCAGTCTTACTCTGTGCATGGGCAAGTTGTCCAGGCAGAAAATGCAACAGATGAACCTCATACCCGTAAAATTTAAATAACTAAAAACTAAAGCACATCAATGTAATAGGTATCAAACAAGCAGACTTTCATGCATTCGTTGTACTTTGCGTATTTTTTTCATTAGAGACGCAGATGGGAATCTAACCTAGAATCATGGAATCAGAGAAAGTTACGGCACAGAAGGAGGCCATTCGGCCCATCATGTCCGTGCTGGCCAAAAAAGAGCTATCCAGCTTAATCCCACTTTCCAGCACTTGGTCCGTTGTTCTGTAGGTTACGACACTTCAAGTGCACATCCAAGTACTTTTTAAATGAGTTGAGGGTTTCTGCCTCTACCACCCTTTCAGGCAGTGAGTTCCAGACCCCACCACCCTCTGGATGAAAATATTTCTCCTCAGCTCTCCTCTAATTCTTCTACCAATTACTTTAAATCTATGCCCCCTGGTCACTGACTCCTCTGCTAAGGGAAATAGGTCCTCCCTATCCACTCTTTCTGGTCCAGTTATAATTTTATATACCTCAATTAAATCTCCCTTCAGCCTCCCCTGTTCCAACGGAAACAACCCCAGCCTATCGAATCTTCTCTCATAGCTAAAATTCTCCAGCCCTGGCATCATCCTCTTAAATCTCCTCTGTAACCTCTCTAGAGCAATCACATCTTTCCTGTAATGTGGTGACCAGAACTGCACACAGTACTCAAGCTGTGGCCTAACGAATGTTTTATACAGTTCCAGCATAACCTCCCTGCTCTTATATTCTATGCCTCGGCTAATAAAGGAAAGTATCCTGTATGCCTTTTTAACCAACTTATCTACCTGTCCTGCTACCTTCAGGGATCTGTGGACATGCACTCCAAGCTCCCTCACTTCCTCTACACCGCTCAGTATCCTCCCATTTATTGTGTACTCCCTTGACTTGTTTGCCCTCCCCAAATGCATTACCTCACACTTCTCTGGATTGAATTCCATTTGCCACTTTTCTGCCACCTGACCAGTCCATCGATATCTTCCTGCAGTCTATAGCTTTCCTCCTCACTATCAACCACACGGCCAATTTTTGTATTATCTGCAAACTTCTTGATCAAGCCCCCTACATTCAAGTGCAAATCATTAATATATACCACGAAAAGCAAGGAACCTAGTACTGAGCCCTGTGGAATCCCACTGAAAACAGCTTTCCGGTCGCAAAAACACCCGTCAACCATTACTCTTTGCTTCCTGCCACTGAGCCAATTTTGGATCCAACTAGCCACTTTCCCTTATATCCCATGGGCTTTTACTTTTTTGACCAGTCTGCCATGTGGGACCTTGTCAAAAGCCTTGCTAAAATCCATGTACACTACATCAAACACGTTACCCTCATCGACCCTCCTTGTTACCTCCTCAAAAAATTCAATCAAGTTAGTCAGACACGACCTTCCCTTAACAAATCGATGTTGACTGACCCGTGCCTTTTTAAATGACAATTTATGCTGTCACTCAGAATTGATTCCAATAATTTGCCCACCACTGAGGTTAGGCAGACTGGCCTATAATTAATTGGTCTATCTCTTTCTCCTTTTTTAAACAATGGTACAAAGTTAGCAGTCCTCCAATTCTCCAGCACCATGCCTGTAGTCAGGGAGGATTGGAAAATGATGGTCAGAGCCTCTGCTATTTCCTCCCTTGCTTCTCTTAACAGCCTGGGATACATTTCATCCGGGCCTGGCGATTTATCTACTTTCAAAGTTGCGAAACCCTTTAATTCTTCCTCTCTCGCTATGGATATCCCATCCAATATTTCACACTCCTCCTCCTTAACTACAATGTCTGCATCATCCCCCTCTTTTGTGAAGACAGACGCAAAATATTCATTTAAAACCGTATCCACATCTTCCACCTCCACACATAGGTTACCTCTTTGGTTTCTAATAGGCCCTACTCTTTCCTTAGTTATTCTCTTGCTCTTTATGTATTTATAAAACATCTTTGGGTTTTCCTTGATTTTACTTGCCAGTATTTTTTCATGCCCTCTTTGCTTTCCTAATTACCTTTTTTAATTTCACCCCTGCACTTTCTATACTTCTCTAGCTTTCTGCAGTATTGAGCTCTCGGTATCTGATGTAAGCTTCTCTTTTTTGCTGTATCTTACCCTGTTTGTTCCTTGTCATCTAGGGGGCTCTTGATTTGGCAGTCCCACCCTTTTTCTTTGTGGGGACATGTTTATTCTGAATCCTCACAATCTCTCCCTTGAATGCACCTCCCACTGCTCTGACACTAATTTACCTTCAAGTAGCTGTTTCCAGTCCACTTTTGCTAAATCACTTCTCAGCAATCAGAGGAATTACAGCATAGAATGAGGCCATATGTCCCATCCCTGCTCTTTCTCTGTATATTTTTATATTCTTCCTTTTCAAATATTTATCCAATTATTTGAAATGATGTTACAGTCTCTGCCTTAATCGACACTTCTGGTTAAATATTCTGTGTTCTATCCTGAGTGCCCCTTTTGTTATCGATTCACCAACCAGTGGAAACAATTTTGCACTATTTACTCTCACAAATTTTGGAAAACCTCCATTAGATGCCTCTTAACCTCCTCTGTTCCAGTGGAACAAGTCTCAATTTATGAGCCTTTTTCATTACTATAACTTTCATTTCTGGTATCATTCTAATGAAGCTTTGCTCAACCTTTTTCATTGCTCCCAGAACTGCACACACTATTTCCAACAGTAGTCTAACTAATGTTGTGTATAAAATCAACAATACTTCCTTGCTTTTATATTCAATGCCCTAATGTATTAAACCCAGAATCCCATTTGCCTTTTTTGTGGCTTTTCTGTCTACACTCTCACCTTTAAAGATGCCTTACTATAGCTTTGTTTAAAGGATCAATAGTGGAAAGTTATTTTTTTAATTGTGTCAGCAAGCACATAATGCAATGTTTTATCTCTTTTCCTCCCTAAATCAATGGTGATTTCTGCTTCAAAAAATTAAGGAGAAGCAAGTAAATAACAAAACAATCCAAATAATGGTAACATTTACCTGTGCTTCTGGGACATGCACCCTTACTTAAGTTAGTAATGGTAATAATTACCCGTGTTTCTGGGACATACACCCTTGCTTAAGTTAGTAATGGTAATAATTACCCGTGTTTCTGGGACATGCACCCTTGCTTAAGTTAGTAATGGTAATAATTATCCGTGTTTCTGGGACATGCACCCTTGCTTAAGTTAGTAATGGTAATAATTATCCGTGTTTCTGGGACATACACCCTTGCTTAAGTTAGTAATGGTAATATCTACCCATGTTTCTGGGACATACACCCTTGCTTAAGTTAGTAATGGTAATAATTACCCGTGTTTCTGGGACATGCACCCTTGCTTAAGTTAGTAATGGTAATAATTACATCTTTCTGAGATGTGCACCAGAGTCCAAGTTAATAACGGTAAAAATTACTCATGGTTCTGGAAAACGCACTCTCACCTAAGTGCCCCTGTCTGACTGCCATGATAATGTCCAGACACTAGATGCTGCTCCAGTAAAGCCACTTGCATCCTGCAGAAATCAAAATTACAATGAACTCACTAGATAGGGAACCTTTTGATGCAATCCAACATATACACAAGATTCATGTTTGACAGTAGTCTTTGAGTGTCGCATTTTTTTATACTGAACCCCAACAATTGAAATTGTTTTGTGCAGGTTGCACCAAAAAATGGTCATGGTTTTTTGCATTCCTCTGGTTATGTATTCTGTATGTCATACATGGAATTACATAGAAATTACAGTATGGAAACAGGCTATTCAGCCCAACCAGTCTGTGGGCTGCCCGACATTGTGCCGGTCCGAAGAAGGCAGGGTGCCTATTTGGCGCCCGCATCCTGGTAATAAGGCCCAGCCCTTGAAATGGACCAGGTCTCTCGCTGACACCGCTGCATTCCTGTTCCGTGGTCAAACACCTGATAGTTCAAATCTACCCCTCTGTTTCTATCTACACTCTCGCATCCTATCACCGTTTTAAACATCTCCATTAAATCACCCTGTCATTTCCTCTGTTCTCAATGAAAACAGCCCCAATTTATTTGTATTTTTATCATACCATGCAACGTCCTAGTGAATCTGCACTATACCCTCTCTTGTGCCACCTCATCATATTATGGAGCCCAAAACTGCACACAATATTCCACTTGTTGCCTTACTAAGATTTTATACAGATTCACCATTATATTTTGACTTTTAGATTCCAAAGTTCTCACCATAAAATCCAATATTCATTATTTTTTTTAATTTCCACTTGTGATCTGCTTTTAAACCTTAACCCCCCAAATCTTCTGCTTTTCCACATCACCCAGCTTTCCCCCATTGATTAATTTTTGTTTTTACCAAACTGTACCACTTCACATTTACTGCCATTGAATTCTATCTGCTACTTTTTTGCCATTCCACTATTTTATCAGTATCCACTTACAGCATCCTTCCTCAGAGTTATTTATTGTGCCTCCTATTTTAGTTATTGTCTGCAAATTTGGACACAACTCCATCTAGCCACACATCCAAGTCACTGATGTACACAATGAACAGTGGTCTCAAAACTGAGCCCTGTGGGATACTGCTATCCACTTCCAACCACTCTTGAGAAACTTCCATTAACTCCTATTCTGTTTCCTCCCTTCCAAATAGTTTTTAATCCAATTTGCTACTTTCTCCCTAATTCTATATCCTTTAATCTTCATCAATAGTTTCCTATGTGGCACCTTGTCAAAGGCTTTCTGGATGTCAATGTCCACTGCACTTCCCCCGTCCACCATAATTGTCACCTCCTCAAAGAATTCTTATCAGATTTGTCAAACATGAGCATCTTATCTGAAATCCATGTTGGCTGCTTCTAATTATTTCCTTGTCATAAAGATATTTAGTAATTTCACCCTTAAAGATTTCAAAATTTTTTCTACCACAGATGTTAATTGACCTGTAATTACCCGAGTTAGCTCTGCC
The DNA here is from genome assembly GCF_035084215.1 of Heptranchias perlo. NCBI lineage: Eukaryota > Metazoa > Chordata > Chondrichthyes > Hexanchiformes > Hexanchidae > Heptranchias > Heptranchias perlo. The sequence continues at coordinate 483,131 of NC_090364.1, forward strand.
TTCTTTTTGAAAATGGATATTACTTTGGCCACTCTCCAGTCCACTGGAACACATCCACTCTCAAAAGAATCCTGAAATATAATTTTTATGGCCTCTATTATTTCTTCCCCCAATTCCCTCAGGATCCTTGGATGTATCCCATCAGTTCTCAGCACTTTGTCCTCCTTAAACTTATATAAACTCTCTTATACTTTCCTTTTATTTATTATAAAATTATTATATCTCTCATCTCGCTTTTAACCAAGGATTTACCTCTGCCTTAAGTAAGACCATAAGAGATAGGAGCAGGAGTAGGCCATTTGGCCCTTCGAGCCTGCTCGACCATTTAATGAGATCATGGCTGATCTGATTTTTACTTCAACTCCACTTTCCTGTCTTTTCCCCATATCCTTTGACTCCCTTGCTGATCAAAAATTTGTCTAACTCAGCCTTGAATGTATTCAATGACTCAGCCTCCACAGCTTTTTGGGGTAAAGAATTCCAAAGATTCACGACCCTCTGGGAGAAGAAATTCCTCCTCATTTCCATCTTAAAAGGTGACCCCTTATTCTGAGACTATGCCCCCGAGTTTTAGATTCCCCCATGAGGGGTAACATCCTCTCAGCATCTACCCTATCGAGTCCCCTCAGAATCTTATGTTTCAATAAGATCTCCTCTCATTCTTCTAAACTCCAATGAGTATAGACCCAACCTGTTCAATCTTTCCTCATAAGACAACCCTTCCATACGCGGAATTAACCTTCTTTTTTCAAAACAGTGAAGTATCTGTTAAGTATCCCTACCAATTTCTGTTTATCCTCTATTAACTCACCTCACATTCAACGATTCTCTTTTTACTGATATATTTATGTAATACTTTACTGTGCTCTTTAATATTTTTGAGATTATCTCTTCATATTCTTCCTTGCTTTCCTTATCTTTCTCTTAACCTCTTTTCTTATTTCCACGTATTCTATCTCATTTTTATCATACCTATTGGCCCAATATGCCCTCTACTTCAATTTTAATTTGTTTCTAACCTCTTTATTTATCTGCAACATCCTGAAATTTGAACTAGTCTCCTTTTTTAATGGTATACATTTATTCTACCACTTTGCTCTCTCCTTTCTAAAAATATTCCATTGTTAATCTATAGTCCTGTGTGCCAATTTCTCTTTGCACCTCACTTCAACTAGCTCGCTCCTTATCTAAAATCTACTTATTCCAATCTGGTGCTTTTGTTTTTGTACTAACTTCCCCCTTTCTATTTGGACCTTAACCGTTTCATATTATGATCACTATTCCTGAGTTGCTCACCTACATTTAACTCATCTATTTGATCTATTTCATTACTCATAACTAGATCTAGCAATGCCTCTCTCCCAGTGTGCATTAAGAAAATAATGATAAAATCACAACACAGTTACAGCAACCAATTGACTCCAATCAGACCACCCAATGTTGCAACCAGTCTTTTCTTTATATATATATGTAATTAAGAACAATTGTGCGCTTTGGGCATATGCCCACATTCAACTGGATTAATTCTGCTCAAACTCATTTTATGTTGAATCCTCACAACCAGCAGACATCACTGGGATGTGAAGCCAGGTCGCAGAGGTTGGACAACAGCATCTATCTCACTATATTTTAATTGCACCTGTCACCAAATTAAACTTTGGAGCAGGCTTTATTTGATAGGTTGTTTGCTCATATCCATAGTATTACATCCAAACTCTAGTTGGAAGAAACAATCCTTCACTGCAACAACACTGCCTGTCAATCAAAAACTGGGACCATGTCAACTGAGAGACTGATGGGTAAGTGACAGTAAACACTTAAACTGAAAAATGACAAACATACATAACACTTACTCCTCAGCTGGTCCCGGCGTTGCTGACTGTGACTGCACCATATTCCATTTGATGTACTGTTGAATCAAAATGAAAATATGAAGTTTTAGACAGCTAATGGAATGTGCATTACTAGATGTCTCCGTATGAGTTACAATGGAGATACTGGATACGTGTGAATGATGACAAGGCACTATTCTCACTGAGGGTTTCACATCATGTTACAATCCGTGATTTAATTGTCATCTAAATCACAAGATGAGATTAGAGCCTTGACTCAGTCCTCCTCCATGTTCAGCACCACTTGGAGGAAGAACTGAGGGTAGCAAGGGCACAGAATGTACTCTGGGTGGGGGACTTCAATGTCCATCACCAAGAGTGGCTCGGTAGCACCACTACTGACCGAGCTGGCCGAGTCCTGAAGGGCATAGCTGCCAGACTGGGCCTGCGGCAGGTGGTGAGCAAACCAACACGAGGGAAAAACTTACTTGACCTCATCCTCACCAATCTACATGTCGCAAGTGCATCTGTCCATGACAGTATTGGCAGGAGTGACCACCACACAGTCCTCATGGAGACAAAGTCCCGTCGTCGCACTGAGGACACCATTCAACGTGTTGTGTGGCACTACCACCGTGCTAAATGGGAAAGATTCAGAACAGATCTAGCAGCTCAAAACTGGGCATCCATGAGGCACTGTGGGCCATCAGCTGCAGAATTGTATTCCAGCACAATCTGTAACCTCATCGCCTGGCATATTCTTCACTCTACCATTACCAACAAGACAGGGGATCAACCCTGGTTCAATGAGGAGTGTAGAAGAGCATGCCAGGAGCAGCACCAGGCGTACCTAAAAATGAGGTGCCAACCTGGTGAAGCTACACTCAGGACTACATCCATGCTAAACAGCGGAAGCAACATGCTATAGACAGAGCTGAGTGATTCCACAACCAACAGATCAGATCAAAGCTCTGCAGTCCTGCCACATCCAGTCGTGAATGGTGGTGGACAATTAAACAACTAACGGGAGGAGGAGGCTCTGTAAACATCCCCATCCTCAATGATGGCGGAGTCCAGTAGGTGAGTGCAAAAGACAAGGCTGAAACGTTTACAACCATCTTCAGCCAGATGTGCCGAGTGGATGATCCATCTCGGCTGCCTCCCGATATCCCCACCATCACAGAAGCCAGTCTTCAGCCAAACCGATTCACTCAACAGCTGAGTGCACTGGATACAGCAAAGGCTATGGGCCCCAACAACATCCCGGCTGTAGTGCTGAAGACTTGTGCTCCAGAACTAGCCGCACCTCTAGCCAAACTGTTCCAGTGCAGCTACAACACTGGCATCTACCCGACAATGTCGAAAACTCCCCAGGTATGTCCTGTCCACAAAAAGCAGGACAAATCCAATCCGGCCAATTACCGCCCCATCAGCCTACTCTCAATCATCAGCAAAGAGATGGAAGGTGTCGTCGGCAGTGCTATCAAGCGGCACTTACTCACCAATAACCTGCTCACCGATGCTCAGTTTGAGTTCCGCCAGGACCACTCGGCTCCAGACCTCATTACAGCCTTGGTCCAAACATGGACAAAAGAGCTGAATTCCAGAGGTGAGATGAGAGTGACTGCCCTTAAGATCAAGGCAGCATTTGACTGAGCGTGGCACCAAGGAGCCCCAGTAAAATTGAAGTCAATGGGAATCAGGGGGAAAACTCTGCAGTGGCTGGAGTCATACCTAGCACAAAGGAAGATGGTAGTGGTTGTTGGAGGCCAATCATCTCAGCCCCAGGACATTGCTGCAGGAGTTCCTCAGGGCACTGTCCTAGGCCCAACCATCTTCAGCTGTTTCATCAATAACCTTCCCTCCATCATAAGGTCAGAAATGGGGATGTTCGCTGATGATTGCACAGTGTTCAGTTCCATTCGCAACCCCTCAGACCAGGCTTGGGCTCATAAGTGGCAAGTAACATTCGCGCCAGACAATGACCATCTCCAACAAGAGAGAGTCTAACCACCTCCCCTTGACATTCAACGGTATTACCATCGCCGAATCTCCCACCATCAACATCCTGAGGGTCACCATTGACCAAAACCTAACTGGACCAGCCATATAAATACTGTGGCTACAAGAGTAGGTCAGGGGCTGGGTATTCTGTGGCGAATGACTCACCTCCTGACTCCCCAAAGCCTTTCCACCATCTACAAGGCACAAGTCAGGAGTGTGATAGAATACTCTCCTCTTTCCTGGATGAGTGCAGCTCCAACAACACTCAAGAAGCTTGACACCATCCAGGACAAAGCAGCCCGCTTGATTGGAACCCCATCCACCACCGTAAACATTCACTCCCTTCACCACCGGCACACTGTGGCTGCAGTGTGTACCATCCACAGGATGCATTGCAGCAACTCACCAAGGCTTCTTCGACAGCACCTCCCAAACCCGCAACCTCTACCACATTGAAGGACAAGGGCAGCAGACAATGGGAACAACACCACCTACACGTTCCCCTCCAAGTCACACACCATCCCGACTTGGAAATATATCGCCGTTCCTTCATCGTCGCTGGGTCAAAATCCTGGAACTCCCTTCCTAACAGTACTGTGGGAGAACCTTCACCACATGGACTGCAGCGGTTCAAGAAGGCGGCTCACCATCACCTTCTCAAGGGCATTTAAGGATGGGCATTAAGTGCTGGCCTTGCCAGCGACCTAGACTACCTTGTTTATATTACTAAAACAGAGACTACTCAGATGGACCTGGATACAGATCAGAAAATATTTCAGTAACATTTTCTGATTTCCATCTGTGCCTTCTAAAGCAACTTGGGATTGGGAGATTTGACACATGCTGAAAATGGCTGGCCTCCATGTAGTCACCTCATTCACAATGAGAATCATCTGAGCTTCCTGAATATTTACTGTAGGGATGCACAATTATGTAATGTTTGTACTCCCATGTGGTGATTTAAAAGTGTCAACAGTCTAATTTTCTGTTCATCATTTAGCTAGTTACACTATATTTAAATCATTTCCTGTTTTGGTAGCTCAATTTACCATCAATGGAAACTAACATACAAAATGACAGACAGGAAAAGCATCCAGCCTGTACCACACAGTTGTGATGCCTTGTGCAGCACAACAAATACACCACCCACATGCCCAGAATCTCCTGGGAGAGGCAAAAAAAATATTAAAAACCCAGGCCAATTAGGATGAAAAAAACCTGGAAAATTCCTCTCTGCTCCCCCCCCCCCCCCCCGCAGGCAGTCAAAACTAGTCCAGGAGATCACATTGGCCTTGATTTATATTACAGGATACCTACCTCTTGTACAGGTGATCCCCGCCCCAGCTCTCGCTTGAAGGAATACGGCGAATGAGCATTCACCGCATAAGCCTGTTCCCCAGGTCCACTATTCTCTGGGAAAAGAAGAACCGCCTAACATCCAACCTAGTTCTGCCCTTACACAACTTGTAAACATGACCCCTGGTCTTCCCTGACCTATTTAGTTGAAATATTTGGTCTACATAAACACAATCTAATCCTTTCCTGGTTTTATAAACCTCGATCAAATCACCCCTAAGTCTATGCTTCACTAAAGTATAGAGACCCAGCTCGTTGAGCCTATCTGGATAACCAAAGTGTTTTAAACTATGAATTAATCTTGTGGCCCTCCTCTGCATCCTATCCCCAAAGCCTCAATATCTCCCACCATATGAGAACAAAACTGGGCACAGTATTCTAACTGAGGCCTAACCAAGTTCTTGTACAAGGGCAAAATGGTATGTTTTGTTTTATTTGTAGGAAAATGTTTTAACTCATTAATAAATTTGTGTATGTATGTGCTACAAGTGCCAGAATGCCCACACACAGGATGCTTCACTACTTCCCACCCCCATTGCTGGTACCTCACCTTCATATTAACTCCAGCACCTCCAGCTGCCTTTTCGTGGTATGGTACTAATGATCTTGCTGAAAAGAAAATGCAACAAATAAAAAGATATCGGTCAAGATATTTTAACAAATTATTTAAAATATTGGAAATAACTTTTTGCCCCTCTTATTCTAGGAATATCATAACATTGTAGAGTGAAATTTCTTTTCTCCTATTAACTGATGTTGGTTATCAGAGGCAGCAATCGACTTCAGTAAACATGAGGGAGCGAGTGTGCAGCTGTGCCCAAATGAGCTGGCCTTGTGCAACAACACAAGGTTACTTGTAAATATGTTTTAGTCACTATGGATCAAATTAAAAAATTTTTGAGGCAGTAGCTCCTTCAGTGCCTGATGGGAAGGGGCAACGGCTGTCTGGAGTGCTACTCAGGCGATTAAACGGAGAGCCAGCACCTGATGCACTTGTTATCTCAGGCATCCACCATCACATTATTGGCTTTGTGGTCTTCAGTGACACCAGCAAACAGAGTCTTCAGTAAGTAACTCAGTGAACACACATGGATCAATTTTGCAAAGCCCTGTACAGATTGTGCTTTTATTTTTATTCGTTCATGGGATGTGGGCGTCGCTGGCGAGGCCGGCATTTATTGCCCATCCCTAATTGCCCTTGAGAAGGTGGTGGTGAGCCGCCTTCTTGAACCGCTGCAGTCCATGTGGTGAAGGTTCTCCCACAGTACTGTTAGGAAGGGAGTTCCAGGATTTTGACCCAGCGACGATGAAGGAACGGCGATATATTTCCAAGTCGGGATGGTGAGTGACTTGGAGGGGAACGTGCAGTGGTGTTGTTTCCTTGTGCCTGCTGCCCTTGTCCTTCTAGGTGGTAGAGGTCGCGGGTTTGGGAGGTGCTGTCGAAGAAGCCTTGGCGAGTTGCTGCAGTGCATCCTGTGGATGGTACACACTGCAGCCACATTGCGCCGGTGGTGAAGGGAGTGAGTGTTTACGGTGGTGGATGGGGTGCCAATCAAGCGGGCTGCTTTGTCCTGGATGGTGTCGAGCTTCTTGAGTGTTGTTGGAGCTGCACTCATCCAGGAAAGAGGAGAGTATTCCATCACACTCCTGACTTGTGCCTTGTAGATGGTGGAAAGGCTTTGGGGAGTCAGGAGGTGAGTCACTCGCCGCAAAATATCCAGCCTCTGACCTGCTCTTGTAGCCACAGTATTTATGTGGCTGGTCCAGTTAAGGTTTGGTCAATGGTGACCCTCAGGATGTTGATGGTGGGAGATTCGGCGATGGTAATGCCGTTGAATGTCAAGGGGAGATGGTTAGACTCTCTCTTGTTGGAGATGGTCATTGCCTGGCACTTGTCTAGCGCGAATGTTACTTGCCACTTATGAGCTCAAGCCTGGATGTTGTCCAGGTCTTGTTGCATGCGGGCTCGGGCTGCTTCACTGCAGTTGTACACCCAATTTGTTGCCCACCAAATTTGACTTGTGGCCAAATAATGAAGCCATCCAATGCATAGCCTAAATTGAATGGAAACATTTTGGACCCTGGAATTTACAGCATGAGCCTTGCCCATAAAAGCCATGCGATGTTTATACTGTTTCTCCAGGGTTTCCGAGGATCTTCTGCCAAAGTTAGAGCGGACGATTGGGACAACCCCATGGAAATTTAACCACTATGGCCCCAATATTTACCTGGAGGGTGCGGAGGAGGCCAAAAGCTGCTGAAAAAACTAGCAAGGCCGGGGCGTGGAGGTCCTGTCGAACTTAACAACGGGACTTCATTATCATTTTTTTGTTCTGTTTCCTGGCCGGCAGCCAGCCAAATTGACAGCCTGTCCAATGGCCAGGAGAGAAAAACAGCAGCAGGTCGCTGCCAGGGACCCTTGGGGACAGTCCCTGGCAATTGCGAGGGGGAAAGGTAGGCGATCGTGGCTAGGGTGAGGAGCAGGAGGGTGAGGCCAACAAACCCGGCAGAGGGGAAAGAAAGGCCATCGGGGTTGTGGGGAGGGAAGAGAGAGGCCGCGATCGGCAGGGGGGAGGCCAAAGGCTTCCTTGAGGAGCTGCAGGGAGCATTCCTGCTCCTCCTGGCCCACAAGAATTGCTGGAAAATGCTCTTACTTTATGGAGCTGGCAGTTCCTGCCTCCCTTTCGCTGCCGGGTTTCCCAATCCCTGGGAAACCCATGCAGCAGCAGTGAATTTTAATTTGGGCTCCCAATTGCACTGTGGGAGCCGATTTAAATATGTTAATGAAGTGTCCTGCTTCTTCACGGCAGGACACTTGGAAGACCCGATATCCACTGCCGTAATCAAGGCAGCAGGCGCAGTGTGGCGTTAGGGACGCATTCCCCATATTTAAGTCTTTAACCCTCCCCCCTCTGACCCTCTCCCGCTCATCTTAGAAGGGTTAATATCGCGGCCAATGTATCTATTGGACAGATCCAATAATTATGGGCTTCTCTGCCGCTCGAGCCCTGGCTCTGTTGCCCTTGCAGATGGTAAGAAAATAGCTTTACCAGCATCTCCAAAGTTGATCAGGATTTCACTTTTCCAGTTGCTGCAGTTTTGGATTAGCTTCAGGATTCTCACAAGTTCTACAAATTTCTTCTCCTGGATGTATTTTTTAGCAGTCACATATTCCACCATTGACTTCTTTTTGATAGTGACAATGTCCTGTGACATGGAAATCATATTGAGGGTAAAAAGCTGATGATGATGATTAAATGCTGATTAAACTTGCTTTATATTTCCATCATTTTTTGGGTTCTTTTCATGATTTTTTGTTTGTAAGTATTCTGTTCACTAAGGTGAAGAATGCTGGTGCTGGGGAATGAAACCCTTTCTAGTTCTGGCATCCAATATCAGTCTTGAGCAATCCCAGGTCTGACAGAGCAAAGGATAGGTGCAGAGTAAAACTCTCTGTCCTCTGTCCAACAATATGCTTCAGCCCCCAATCTCCAAGCTCAGAATAGCACTCTTGTGACATTTTTCCATTTTGCACACCAGCCATCCTGTAGCCTCTGAGCAAGATTGACAACTTATTACCAAATAGTGTTGATTTAATGGAAGTTCTATGCTTTGGTTCATGCCCATTAGGAATTTGGTTGAAACTACTCAAATTCAATTCACATAGAACTCTCAGTCAGTAGAGTCCTCAGTCCCTGAGGAAACTTTCATCCCATTAGTCTGATGTGGATCAAACCCAGAACCCAAAAGTGAAAGAGCAGTGTTCTAATTGACTACATAACCCAGTCGCCATAATGTGTATGAAATGCCTATAATGCATATTGTATCATCAAATTCCCTCATTTTCTGGTTAAATGGTAAGTAACACTTAAAAAAATAAGAGTGATGAGAATAGGGTCATACGCACCACTGTAGCTTATCTCTTTAGTACTCCAACTCTCCCATCATTGCAACTAATAGTATTTTGAATCTCCTAACTGTTTTTGTCTCTGCTATCCAATCCCAGTAGATTGTTACAGCTCCATGCACTGTCTATAAAACCTTACTTCCTGTTACCATGTTTTTGTCATACTTTTGTGTCAATGTTTCTATTATAAATTCCCATGTCCACATTTACACTGTAGTGCTTCGGTTTTGCATCTCCCAGCTATTCTGCCTGTACTTGAGAGAAACTAATATGCTCAAACCAATGCAACTTCTCTGCTTCCTAAACTGCCCTAAGTTTTATTACTTAACTACAAATGATAATATAAAATCAAAATATTATATAAAAATAAGAGCAGAATGTATAACTTTAAAATGGGGACTGAATTGTATCTGCATGACCTGGCTTAATTATTCCCCCACCCTCTAACCCCACTTCATTCTTCTTTCTTAAATTTAATTTTTGTTACTTTAAATTTATGTTCCCTGGTCTTACGAGCCTGACTTATTTTGAAGTAACATTCTAGGTTTATTTTAGGGAGTGCTGCACTGTCAGAGGTGCTGTCATTCGGATGAGGCGTTAAACCGAAGCCCCATCTGCCCTCACAGGTGGAAGTAAACGATCCCATAGCATTATTTCTAAGAAAAGCAGGGGAGTTCTCCCCGGTGTCCTGGCCAATATTTATCCCTCAACCAACATCACTAAAACAGATTATCTGGTCATTATCTCATTGCTTTTTTGTGGGAGCTTGCTGTGTGCAAATTGACTGCCACGTTTTCTACATTACAATAGTGACTACACTTCAAAAAGTACTTTATTAGCTGTAAAGCGCTTTGGGACGTCCTGAGGTCATGAAAGGCACTATATAAATTGAAGTTCTTACTTTCTTTTAATGCTTTGTCTACCTCAGTCAGTTTCTGTTTTCTCTCTACACTGTGGAGCTTCAGCTTCTCTAACCTTTCTTCATAGGTCATCCCCATTACACAAAATCAGTCTTGCTGATCTTCTCTGCACTTTCTCTATTGCATATTGTTTTTGGCATGGCGACCAGAATAGACCACAATATCCAACTTGTCTAATAGTCTGCCGCACATATCCTGTCCTGCATGAAGTCCACTCTACCCTTCTCCCTGGTTCACTGACTTACACTAGTCCCAGTGCCCTCATCTTTTTCCTCCATATCTCTGCAACCTCTTCCAGCCCTATATCCCCATCCGAATATTTTACCCTTCCAACTTTGGCCTTCAGTGAATCGCCTATCCTTTTAGCACACTTTTGAAGGCAATTATCTTGGTCTTACTCTTTGGAACTTCTTACTTAAACCTCTTACCCTCTCTCTCCACATATAAAAACACCTCCAGGACCCTCTTTGATTAAGCTTTCAGTCACCCCTTCTAATCTCTCCTTTTCGGCACAGCGTCCATTATCCTGACACCTATTTATGAAGCATCTTTTGATGTTTTTTAGTGCATAGTGAGCAGGAAACCTTACATTTTCTTCCCTTCCTAGCTCAGAGGCGCTGAAGCCAACTGTAGCACTGCTACCCTGAATGAAGGCAGCTAACTCAGCACAAAGGAGGATTCAACCTTAGGCCTCCCTAATCTGCATGAAATTTAATGGGATTTAAATCCCTTGGATTTATGTTTTTACTCACACTGTTGTCTGTACTCTTTTTCTCTCTCAAAAACAGCTTTTCATAAAGTAGCTCTAACCGTCCTGCAAGACAGGAAAAGTAAAATTATAAGCATAAACAAAATAAATTAAAATGATGAATATTTATATTTTTTCTCAAAATACAGCACTCATATTTGAAATCTTGAATAAATACCTTCAGTTTTGTTAAACTTATGTTGTCAGATTTTCAATGGTTGTTCCGCTAATGATGTTATGAATTAAATGCCAACCATTCACCTATTGTTTCTGACTGAAGACATCATTCAGTGGAACAGTTGTGTGAAAAGAGCAGAGTCCTGATCATTCATTTGTTCGTTCTCAGAATATGGGCATCGCTGACAAGGCCATTGCCCTGAGAAGGTGGTTGGGGGCTTCTTTTTCTTTGGCACAACTGAGTAGTTCGCTATGCCACTTTCAGGTGACAGTTAAGAGTCAACCACATTGGTGTGGGACTGGAGTCACAAATAGGTCAAACTGGGGTAAAGATGACAGGTTTCCTTCCCTAAAGGACATTAGTGAATCAGTTGGGTTTTTACAACAATCTGATGGCTTCATGGTCACTTTTACTGATACCAGCTTTTTATTTCAGCCAACAATCATCCTTAACTAATACGACTAAAACAAATTAACTAGTCATTCATCTCATTGCTGTTTGTGGGACCCTGCTATGCAAAATTGGCTGCCATGTTTGCCAACAAAAAAGTTGCCCGATCTTCACCAATGGTAAAAGATTTGCTTGGCTCACTCGCTTGACTGTCAGCTAACTTGACTGCATCTCTCATGAATATTTTGTGCCATTTTTCCAGAATGTCTATCACAGGAGAAGCTCGCACAGGCAGACAAACAAGTAACCAGGGCATGACAGTCAAGATAATGCCATAAAGGAGTCTGACCTGCAAGCTCTCCTGGATAAAACTGAGCTCAGGAGACACACATTGCTAAGTGACATTTCTGAACCCAGCCAGAAATGTCACTCATGCCACCCAGAAGACAATGGCACTAACACTGAGTGCCAGCTCTCTCACCCCCAGAACTGCAGACCACTGCCGCTAAAAGTTCAATAACCTGATCAGAGCAGGCAAGGTAAATACACCGGCCACTATCCATTTTCTTCCTTGGTCACCAGCACACTTTACCCTTTGAAAGTAACAGATTTGCAAATTAACCCTTCAAAATGCACTTTGATTAAGAGGGTCTCTCAGAAGAGCAGCAGATGCCAGGCATCTGGCCTTTCTCCTCAGAACACCATGGCAACAGCACATAGAAGGTTACAGCAGGCTGCCCGGGAACAAGCACCATAGGTTATCCAGCGGTAGCTCTCTGCCAGAAACAAGGTGCCATAAGGAGGGTCACCTTGCAAGGATATTAACAGGGACAAATTGACATATTTTTCTCAACACAATTAACCATCATGCTCTGCTGGTTGTGCTGCTTAAAATTGATGACTGTTTTGTTTTGCTGAATTGTAAGATACTGACCTTTGACTAATGACTGACCGTGGTCATTTCCATTGTGAGGCAAGACAGCCAGTGGTTATGTGATTAATTGAGGAACAATGACCCAGGAAAAGTGGGACAAAGGCAGACAGCTCTGGTTAACTTGAATTGTGTAAAAAACCTTGAAGAGTCTTAGTCAAGCTGACCACATTGAATTTTGTGAAAACCAACCTCGTAAATCTGTAAGAATTTTATGAATAACAACGCGTATATGGTATACGATTCCTGTCAGGGGGCTTTAAAAACCCAGTATCTTTAGAGCTTGGTGCAGAGGCATCGTCAAAGCCCACCCAGCTGTCGGAAGACTACAACCTCTGTCCAGAGATCGACCAATGTGTCAGAAGGCTATCAAGCTGTCAGGAGGCTAACAAGCTGTCAGAAAACTCAAAACGACCATGCCACCAACTTAATTATGAACTCTGCCCAGAGATCAAATGGGAAAATATTGTTTTAATCTTTATTATTATTGTCTTCTAATTTTGAGTACTTTTACATGTTTGATTTGACTATTAACAAAGGAGTTACTAATTACCATTTGGCGTCACATCCGAATACATTACAACCTTGGTCCCATGAACCTTTTGTATAAAATGAACAGCCAACCAACTCTCACAATACCAGCCCTCAGGTTGCACTTAGGAGAAGCACTAGAACAGGTGAAAAAAGGCATGTATAGCCACCACGGTAAAGAGTAGGTTGGTTCATAACAAAATAGAATGTGCAATTGACGTCGTGCTTTTTTATTCATGAAGTTTAGAGACATACAGAAATGGTGCATTTATTTGACTCATTCAAATGATGATTATTGGAAGTCGTATTGAGACAAGGAGGGCTGATGCATTGACATGATCTAGGCTGGGTACTGGGTTGAGAGAATGTTCCTTTATTTGAAAGTGGAGGAGAAGGAGGTATGGCCCTGATGTCTTAAGTAGACTGTTGCACAGAAGAGAAAACTTCAGTGATGAGCTGTGCTCTATTGCCCCTTGCAGGAGTGACTGAGGACTCCTCTGAGGGCGGGTCAGTGTGATGTTCTCCTTTATACAGTTCTGCCTCCAACAAAGCTAGGGTCGCCTCCCCGCAATATCAAACCCCGGTCCTAACTGTATGGTGAAATTGTGCGGACTATGTATGACACACGATCTGGAATATACCGCAGCCTCTCCTGATCTGTCCAGGCAGTGAAAGTGTCCCATTAAGACCCCAGCGATTCGCTCGATGACCAACTTGTAGAGCCATGTGCTTCATTGTAGCACTCCTCTGCTGCTAATCGGGTCACACTTATTTAGGAAGATAGGAAGATAGGAACAGGAGCAGGCCATTCAGCCCCTTGTGCCTGCTCCGCCATTTGATAAGATCATGGCTGATCTGTGATCGAACTCCATATACCTGCCTTTGGCCCATATCCCTTAATACCGTTGCTTGTCAAAAAGCTATCTATCTCAGATTTAAATTTAGCAATTGAGCTAGTATCAAATGCCGTTTGCGGAAGAGAGTTCCAAACTTCTACCACCCTTTGTGTGTAGAAACGTTTTCTAATCTCGCTCCTCAAAGGTCTGGCTCTAATTTTTAGACTGTGCCCCCTACTCCTAGAATCCCCAACCAGCGGAAATAGTTTCTCTCTATCCACCCTATCTGTTTCCCTTAATATCTTATAAACTTCAATCAGATCACCCCCTAACCTTCGAAACTCTAGAGAATACAACCCCAATTTGTGTAATCTCTCCTCGTAACTTAACCCTTGAAGTCCAGGGATCATTCTAGTCAACCTACGCTGCACTCCCGCCAAGGCCAATATGTCCTTCCGAAGGTGCGGTGCCCAGAACTGCTCACAGTACTCCAGGTGCGGTCTAACCAGGGTTTTGTATAGCTGCAGCATGACTTCTGCCCCCTTGTACTCTAGTCATCTCGATATAAAGGTCAGCATTCCATTAGCCTTCTTGATTATTTTATGCACCTGCTCATGACACTTCAATGATCTATGTACCTGTACCCCTAAGTCCCTTTGGACATCCACTGTTTTTAACTTTTTACCATTTAGAAAGTACCCTGTCCTATCCTTTTTTGATCCAAAGTGGATGACCTCACATTTGTCTACATTGAATTCCATTTGCCCATTCACCTAATCTATCAAAATCGCTTTGTAATTTTATGTTTCCATCTACACTGCTTACAATGCCACCAATCTTTGTGTCATCGGCAAACTTAGATATGAGACTTTATATGCCTTCATCTAAGTCGTTAATAAATATTGTGAATAATTGAGGCCCCAAGACAGATCCCTGCGGGACTCCACTGGTCACATCCTGCCAATGTAAGTACCTACCCATTATCCCTACTCTCTGTCGCCTTTCGCTCAGCCGACTTCCTAACCAAGTCCATACTTTTCTCTCGATTCCATGGGCTTCTAACTCAGCTAACAGTCTCTTATGTGGGACCTTATCAAATGCCTTCTGAAAGTCCATATAAATAACATCCATTGACATTCCCCTGTCCACTACTTTAGTCACCTCTTCAAAAAATTCAATCAGGTTTGTCAGGCACGACCTACCTTTCACAAATCCATGCTGGCTCTCTCTGATGAACTGAAAATTCTCGAGGTGTTCAGTCACCCCATCCTTAATTATAGACTCCAGCATTTTCCCCACAACAGATGTTAGGCTAACTGGTCTATAATTCCCCGGTTTCCCTCTCTCTCCTTTCTTAAAAAGCGGAGTGACGTGCAATTTTCCAATCAAGAGGGACAGTTCCTGAATCTAGAGAACTTTGAAAGATTATAGTTGGGGCATCTGCAATGTGCTCACCGACTTCCTTTAAAACCCTGGGAAGGAAACCATCTGGTCCTGGGGATTTGTCACTCTTTACTGCTATTATTTTCTTCATTACTGTTGCTTTACTTATGTTAATTTTATCGAGTCCCTGTCCCCGATTCAATATTAGTTTTGTTGGGATTTCCGGCATGCTATCCTCTTTTTCTACTGTAAATACTGATGCAAAGTAATCGTACAACATGTCCGCCATTTCCCTATTGTTTTTTTCTTATTCGTTCATGGGATGTGGGCGTCGCTGGCGAGGCCGGCATTTATTGCCCATCCCTAATTGCCCTTGAGAAAGTGGTGGTGAGCTGCCTTCTTGAACCGCTGCAGTCCATGAGGTGAAATTTCTCACTCAGTGCTGTTAGGGAGTTCCAGGATTTTGACCCAACGACGATGAAGGAACGGTGATATATTTCCAAGTCGGGATGGTGTGTGACTTGGAGGGGAACGTGCAGGTGGTGTTGTTCCTATGTGCCTGCTGCTCTTGTCCTTCTAGGTGGTAGAGGTAGCAGGTTTGGGAGGTGCTGTCGAAGAAGCCTTGGCGAGTTGCTGCTGTGCATCCTGTGGATGGTAAACACTGCAGCCACTGTGCGCCGGTGATGAAGGGAGTGAATGTTTAGGGTAGTGGATGGGGTGCCAATCAAGCGGGCTGCTTTGTCCTGGATGGTGTCGAGCTTCTTGAGTGTTGTTGGAGCTGCACTCATCCAGGCAAGTGGAGAGTATTCCATCACACTCCTGACTTGTGCCTTGTAGATGGTGGGAAGGCTTTGGGGAGTCAGGAGGTGAGTCACTCGCCGCAGAATACCCAGCCTCTGGCCTGCTCTTGTAGCTACAGTATTTATATGGCTGGTCCAGTTCAGTTTCTGGTCAATGGTGACCCCCAGGATATTGATGGTGGGGGATTCGGCAATGGTAATGCCGTTGAATGTCAAGGGGAGGTGGTTAGACTCTCTCTTGTTAGAGATGGTCATTGCCTGGCACTTGTCTGGTGCGAATGTTACTTGCCACTTACGAGCCCAAGCCTGGATGTTGTCCAGGTCGTGGTGCATGCGGGCTCGGTCTGCTTCATTATCTGAGGGGTTGCGAATGGAACTGAACACTGTGCAATCATCAGTGAACATCCTCATTTCTGACCTTATGATGGAGGGAAGGTCATTGATGAAGCAGCTGAAGATGGCTGGTCCTAGGACACTGCCTTGAGGAACTCCTGCAGTAGTATCCTGGGGCTGAGATGATTGGCCACCAGCAACCACTATCATCTTCCTTTGTGCTAGGTATGACTCCAGCCACTGGAGCGTTTTCCCCCTGATTCCCATTGACTTCAATTTTACTAGGGCTCCTTGGTGCCACACTCGGTCAAAGGCTGCCTTGATGTCAAGGGCAGTCACTCTCACCTCACCTCTGGAATTCAGCTCTTTTGTCCATGTTTGGACCAAGGCTGTAATGAGGTCTGGAGCCGAGTGGTCCTGGCGGAACCCAAACTGAGTATTGGTGAGCAGGTTATTGGTGAGTAAGTGCCGCTTGATAGCGCTGTCGACGACACCTTCCATCACTTTGCTGATGATCGAGAATAGACTGATGGGGCGGTAATTGGCCGGATTGGATTTGTCCTGCTTTTTGTGGACAGGACATACCTGGGCAATTTTCCACATTGTCGGGTAGATGCCAGTGTTGTAGCTGTACTGGAACAGTTTGGCTAGAGGCGCAGCTAGTTCTGGAGCACAAGTCTTCAGCACTACAGCCGGGATGTTGTTGGCGCCCATATCCTTTGCTGTATCCAGTACACTCAGCCGTTTCTTGATATCACGTGGAGTGAATCGAATTGGCTGAAGACTGGCTTCTGTGATGGTGGGGATATCGGGAGGCGGCCGAGATGGATCATCCACTCGGCACTTCTGGCTGAAGATGGTTGGAAACGCTTCAGCCTTGTCTTTTGCACTCATGTGCTGGACTCCGCCATCGTTGAGGATGGGGTGTTTACAGAGCCTCCTCCTCCCGTTAGTTGTTTAATTGTCCACCACCATTCACGACTGGATGTGGCAGGACTGCAGAGCTTTGATCTGATCCGTTGGTTGTGGAATCACTTAGCTCTGTCTGTAGCATGTTGCTTCCGCTGTTTAGCATGGATGTCGTCCTGAGTTGTGGCTTCACCAAGTTGGCACCTCATTTTTAGGTACGCCTGGTGCTGCTCCTGGCATGCTCTTCTACACTCCTCATTGAACCAGGGTTGATCCCCTGGCTTGTTGGTAATGGTAGAGTGAGGAATATGCCGGGCCAAGGTTACAGATTGTGCTGGAATACAATTCTGCTGCTGCTGATTGCCCACATTGCCTCATGGATGCCCAGCTTTGAGCTGCTGGGTCTGTTCTGAATCTATCCCATTTAGCACGGTGGTAGTGCCACACAACACGTTGGATGGTGTCCTCACTGCAAAGACGGGACTTCATCTCCACGAGAACTGTGCGGTGGTCACTCCTACCAATACTGTCATGCACAGATGCATCTGCGACAGGTAGATTGGTGAGGACGAGGTCAAGTAAGATTTCCCTCATGTTGGTTCGCTCACCACCTGCAGCAGGCCCAGTCTAGCAGCTATGTCCTTCAGGACTCGGCCAGCTCAGTCAGTAGTGGTGCTACCGAGCCACTCTTGGTGATGGACATTGAAGTCCCCCACCCAGAGTACATTCTGTGCCCTTGCTAACCTCAGTGCTTCCTCCAAGTGGTGCTCAACATGGAGGAGGACTGATTCATCAGCTGAGGGAGGACGGTATGTGGTAATCAGCAGGAGGTTTCCTTGCCCATGTTTGACCCGATGCCATGAGAATTCATGGGGTCCAGAGTCAATGTTGAGGACTCCCAGGGCCACTCCCTCCTGACTGTATATCACTGTACCGCCAATATCCCCACTTTCAGTTTTTAAGGAGCCAACACTGCTCCTGACCACCCTCTTCTTCCTAATGTAACTATAAAAGTTCTTTGTATTGGTTTTGATATCCCTTGCAAGTTTCTTTTCATACTCTCTTTTTGTAGCTTTTACTATCTCTTTTGTGACCCTTTGTTGATCTTTGTATCTTTCCCATTCGCCAGGATCTGTGCCATTTTTTGCCTTTTTGTATGCCCTTTCCTTATGTCTTATACTGTCCCTTACCTCTTTAGTTGTCCATGGCTGTTTTTTTGGCAAGTAGAGTTCTTGTCCCTCAGTGGTATAAACCGATTCAGTATCACGTTAAATGTTTCTTTAAACATTTCCCACCGATCATCAGTCGTTTTACCCATTAACAGATTTGCCCAGTTTACTGTGGACAGTTGGGTCATTATCCATGGGAGCAGGGGTTTGTCACGCACAAGCCATCTGTTGACTTGATTTTCAGGGAGGGTCGAATTTAGGAGGTTGAATGCATCATGACAACTTTCCACATATCCCGCTTTGACGTGTACAACGCTTTGCATTTTTTCACAGTCTGTGTATTCAGGAAGTGGAAGCCCTTAAGTAGTTAAGGGCACTTTCTGTAGGGGAGCTTGCAAAACAATTTGGATGCCATTGCTTGCACCCTGGCCTTTGGGAAAGCCAGCAACCCTGTAAAACTGGACAGCCCTATCTAACTGCTGCCTCTGCAGAGATGCTAAAGATAATTAATTTACCTGCTCTTCTGAAAAGTGCATCAGTCGCCTGATGAATGCATTCCTGTACTGCAGTCTGACTGATATTACAGAGGTCCCATTTGGTTGCCTGAAATGAGACTGTGTCCTTAATAGACACAGAGTGAGCAGTGTGAGCAGATGACTGCGGTTGCAGGTCGTCATGCACTAGGTAGCAGGGCTGCCCTGTTACCTCTTTGGTGAAGCGCACTTATTTTATAAATATCTGCTCACAAAATCCTCATATGATCTATATTGCTTGTATGTTCTATGGGAGGAAATAATATGTGGGGTACATCCTACTTAAATATTGCCTGATTTTTCTTTGCTCCAACCTCTGCTGCTCCTTCTCCTCCTCCATGTTAATGGCATATATGGGTATGATCATAGGGGATGCCACACCTGCTCCTGAGAAACTCTCATTGTGCGTGAAGGGTGAAAATCCCCCTGGGAGTCTTACTGTCAACAAGAACAACTTGCATTTATATAGCGCCTTTAATGTCGTAAAACGTCTTAAGCAAATCCAGTTCTTTATAGGCAGAATGGCAAAAGAAGAAACACTGCAAAAAGTTGACCCCAGCTGCAGAAAGCACTACAGAAACTCTTCAACCTCGTCTACCTCACAAATTCCTCATTCCTACCTGTCTCTGCTAATCCTGGCAACTGCTGTGCCTTATAATTCTTGTCTAACTTACCCCAAGCGCTTTGTGAGTGTAAAAGCAGCAAACTCGGAACTGGGCCTCATACAATTTATGTAAATAAGGTCACAAGATCGGCCACAAGGATGAGTGAAATTGGAGGAGGATCAACTTCTGGGTAGAAACCTAGCGTAAATGGTTTCTGTCCCATTTTTCTGTCAAAAAAAAAGTTACTTACCCCGATTATATACTGAAATTACACCAAAAGCCCCAGTGA
This sequence comes from Heptranchias perlo, assembly GCF_035084215.1. Classification (NCBI taxonomy): domain Eukaryota; kingdom Metazoa; phylum Chordata; class Chondrichthyes; order Hexanchiformes; family Hexanchidae; genus Heptranchias; species Heptranchias perlo. The sequence continues at coordinate 502,785 of NC_090364.1, forward strand.
CTATATTTCAACTGTAATTCTTTGGCTATGAGGCACTTTGGGACATCCTGAGGATGTGACAGATGCTATATAAATGCAAGCTCTTCTTTCTTTTACAAATCAAAAGCTGCAAAGTTATTGCCATTAGTTCATTCATTCACTTTTTTTTAAAAAAACAGGAGTGGTGATGACGTTATTCAGGACAAAACAATTTTTGCAAAAGAAATAGGTGCAAAAATAAAAGGATGTGAAAGTTAATCATTATTTTACAATTTGATATTTAAGAAGAACATTGATAATGAACAGCAGAAGGTGGGAAAGAATGCAGTATTAGTTGGGGCCAGGAAAGGAGACCTTGATGGCAATTGGAAGGGAAGTGGGCAGATAGAGGTTGAGGGATGCCAGTAACTGTGATCATGAAGGGAGGAAGAAGCGCTGTAAATACAAGGGTAGGTGCGGGAGCAGGCAGTAAGTAGGGCAGCAAACAGTCAGGCGAGGCTGAGCAAGGGTAAGAGGCGCCAGGATATCCTCCATGCCCTTTCTATACATTTTTTAAAGTTTTATTTCTAAGGCCAATAAACCTGAGTCATACACAATGCTCCACACTATACTAGAATTCTTAATTACCTACATCACCTTGCTGTCCCCCCCCCAACTAAGGAACTGGCAATTTGTTTTTAAAGTGCTTACAGTGCTATAAATAGATGATAGCACTACAAAAGCTTTAAAAACAAATTACCAGTTCCCTGCTTAGTGCTGGGAAGTGACAGAGAGCAGCGGGCCCAGACCCAAGATCAAGGCCAGGCAACAAGCCTAGCAGAGAAAGGCTGGAGTTGGGGATGGGTTGGAGTCTTACTGGGGCAGGACCAGAGTCCTGGCAAAAGGGAGTATGTGAAAATAGAAAGAATGACATAGGTTGGGGCCCAGATGGAGGCCAAGTAGCAAGTTGAAGAAAGTGCTGGCTGGTATCGGGCCGAGGTCAGTATTGATATCAGGGTTTGGCCAGGGCCAAGAGTATGACAAGCTGGAGGCAGCAGAGACAGCGGTTTAGGTTAGTGCCAGGACGTTGGCAAGCAGCAGACGGGAATAAAAATAGAAAATGCTGGAGAAACTCAGCAAGTCAGGCAGCTTCTGTGGAGAAAGAAACAGAGTTAATGTTTCAGGTTGAAAACCTTTTGTTAGAACTGGAAGTTGTTAAAAGAGTTAAAGTTTTTGAGCAACTACAGAGCCAGGGAAAGGGGGAAGGGGAGGGGAGGAAAGAACAAAAGGGAACGTCTGTGATGGGGTAGAGGGCACGAGTGATAAAAAGGATGATGGTGCAAGGCAAGGAAGGTGGTAATGGGATAGGTTAAGAAACAAAAGATTGATCAGGAGTAGCTGTAAATGGCAGCAACAGAACATTATCAGCACCGGCTGACCAAAAAAATGGGAGCAGTGGTTATGATCTGAAGTTATTGAAATCAATGATGAGTCCAAAAGGTTGTAAAGTGCCTAATGGAAAGATGAGGTGCTGTTCCTCAAGCTTACATTGAGCTTCATTGGAACAGTGTAAGAGGCTGAGGACAGAGAGCTCAGAGTAGGAGTGGGAAGGAGAATTAAAATGGCAGGCAATCGGCAGGTTGGGGTCACGTTTGCGGACAGAGGGGAGGTGTTCAGCAAAGCGATCACCCAGTCTGCGTTTGGTCTCCCCAATGTGGAGGAGACCGCATTGTGTGCAGCGGATACAGTATGCTAAATTGAAAGAAGTACAAGTAAACTGCTGTTTCACCTGGAAGGAGTGTTTGGGGCCCTGGACGGTGGGGAGGGAAGAGGTGAAGGGGCAGGTGTTGCATCTCCTGCACTTGCACGGGAAGATGCCGTGGGGAGGAGGGCGGGTGTTGGGGTGATGGAAGAGTGGACTAGGGTGACGCAGAGGGAGAGGTCCCTTCGGAATGCTGAAAAGGGAGGTGGGGGGAAGATGTGTTTGGTGGTGGGATCGTGCTGGAGGTGGCGGAAAGACAGCGGATGATACGTTGAATGTGGAGGCTGGTGGGATGGAAGGTGGGGACAAGGAGGACCCAATCATGGTTCTGGGAGGGAAGGGAAGGGGTGAGGGCAGAAGTGTGGGAAATAGGACGGACACAGTCGAGGGTCCCCTCAACTACAGTGGAGGGGAATCCTCGCTTGAGGAAAAAGGAAGACATATCGGAAGCACTGGTGCAGAAAGTGGTATCGTCAGAACAGATACGACGGAGCGGAGAAACTGGGAGAAGGGAATAGAGTCCTTACAGGAAGTGGGGTGGGAGGAAGTGTAATTAAGATAGCTGTGGGAGTGTCGGTAGGCTTATAATAGATATTGGTTGACAGCCTATCCCCAGAAATGGAGATAAAGAAGTCGAGGAAGGGAAGGAAAGAGTTGGAGATGGGAGTGGATGGGCCATAGGTGGGGGAGGGCAGCAGAGACCACAAGGCAGGGAGGGAGAAAAAACAAGAAGCCACAGAACCACAGAAGTTTACAGAACAGAAGGAAGCTATTTTGCCCATAATATTTGAGCTGGCTCTTTGCTAAAGCAAACAAGAGTAATCACACTGCTGTTTTCTCTCCCCATAGCTCTGTACCTTCCTCTGCTTCAAATATTTAACCACCTTTCCCTGAAAATACTCAACAGTCTTTGTCTCAACCATTCCCTGTGGAAAGCATTCCATATTCCAACAGCCCAAGGAAATTTCTCACATTACATCTCCCCCACTGGTGGAAGGGCATATTTACAGAGATAGTTTCCATTATAAATAGGAACAACTACAACTTGCATTTATATAGCACTTTTAAAATAGAAAAACATCCCTAGGCACTTCACAGAGGCATAAGGGGAAAAAATGGATGCTGGGACAAAGAAGAAAATATTAGGAGAATGACCAAAAGCTCAGTCAAAAAGATGAGTTTTAAGGAGGGTCATAACAGGAGGGGTGGGGGTGAGGGGAAGATAGCAAGGCAGTTCAGCAGGGAATTTCAGAGTGTGGTGCCTAGGTGGCTGGAGACAGGGCCGCCAATGGTGGGGCAAATGATGTGGAAGATTCACAAGAGGATAGAGTCAGAGGAACCATAGAACCATAGAAAAGATACAGCACAGAAGGAGGCCATTCGGCCCATCGTGTCCGTGCCGGCTCAAAGAACAACCAGGTGCCCATTCTAATCTCACCTTCCAGCACCCGGTCCATAGCCCTGCAGCTTACAGCACTTTAGGTGCAGGTCCAGGTACTTTTTTAAAAGAGTTGAGAGTCCCTGCCTCTACCACCAATTCGGGCTGTGAATTCTATACACCCACCACCCTCTGGGTAAAGAAGTTTTTCCTCATGTCCCCTCTAATCCTTTCGCCAATCAGCTTAAATCTATGTCCTCTAGTTCTTGAACTCTCCGCTAGGGGAAACAGGTACTTCCTGTCTACTCTATCTGGGCCCCTCATAATTTTGTACACCTCAATCAAGTCGCCCCTCAGCCTCCTCTGCTCCAAGGAAAACAACCTCAGCCGTTCCAATTTCTCCTCGTTGCTGCAATTTTCAAGCCCTGGCAACATTCTTGTAAATCTTCTCTGCACTCTCTCCAGAGCAATTACGTCCTTCCTGTAATGTGGGGACCAGAACTGCGCACAATACTCCAGCTGTGGCCTTACCAGTGTTTTATACAGTTCCATCATTACATCCCTGCTTTTGTATTCTATACCTCGCCTAATAATGGAGAGCATTCCGTATGCCTTCTTCACAACCTTATCTACCTGTACTATCACCTTCAGGGATCTGTGCACGTGCACACCAAGGTCTCTCACTTCCTCTACCCCTCTCAATATATTCCCGTTTACTGCGTATTCCCTTTTACTGTTTGCCCTCCCTAAGTGCATTACCTCACACTTCTCCGAGTTGAACTCCATTTGCCACTTTTCCGCCCACTCCACCAACCCTGGTAGAAGTAGGGAACCTTGGATGACTCGGGAGATTGAGGCACTAGTCAAAAAAAATAAGAAGGAGGCATATGACATGCATAGGCAGCTGGGATCAAGTGGATCCCTTGAAGAGTATAGAGATTGCCGGAGTAGAGTTAAGAGAGAAATCAGGAGGGCAAAAAGGGGATATGAGATTGCTTTGGCAGATCAGGCAAAGGTGAATCCAAAGAGCTTCTACAAATACATAAAGGGCAAAAGGGTAACAAGGGAGAGAGTAGGGCCTCTTAAGGATCAACAAGGTCATCTATGTGCGGAACCACAAGAGATGGGTGAGATCCTGAATGAATATTTCACATCGGTATTTACGGTTGAGAAAGGCATGGATGTTAGGGAACTTGGGGAAATAAATAGTGATGTCTTGAGGAGTGTACATATTACAGAGAGGGAGGTGCTGGAAGTCTTAACGCGCATCAAGGTAGATAAATCTCCGGGACCTGATGAAATGTATCCCAGGACGTTATGGGAGGTTAGGGAGGAAATTGCGGGTCCCCTAGCAGAGATATTTGAATCATCCACCGCTACAGGTGAGGTGCCTGAAGATTGGAGGGTAGCAAATGTTGTGCCTTTGTTTAAGAAGGGCGGCAGGGAAAAGCCTGGGAACTACAGACCAGTGAGCCTGACATCTGTAGTGGGTAAGTTGTTAGAGGGTATTCTGAGGGACAGAATCTACAGGCATTTGGAGAGGCAGGGACTAATTAGGAACAGTCAGCATGGTTTTGTGAGAGGAAAATCATGTCTCACGAATTTGATTGAGTTTTTTGAAGGGGTAACCAAGAAGATAGATGAGGGCTGTGCAGTAGACGTGGTCTACATGGACTTCAGCAAAGCATTTGACAAGGTACCGCATGGTAGGTTGTTACATAAGGTTAAATCTCATGGGATCCAAGGTGAGGTAGCCAATTGGATACAAAATTGGCTTGACGACAGAAGACAGAGGGTGGTTGTCGAGGGTTGTTTTTCAAACTGGATGCCTGTGTCCAGCGGTGTGCCTCAGGGATCGGTGCTGGGTCCGCTGTTATTTGTTATTTATATTAATGATTTGGATGAGAATTTAGGAGGCATGGTTAGTAAGTTTGCAGATGACACCAAGATTGGTGGCATTGTGGACAGTGAAGAAGGTTATCTAGGATTGCAACGGGATCTTGATAAATTGGGCCAGTGGGCCGATGAATGGCAGATGGAGTTTAATTTAGATAAATGTGAGGTGATGCATTTTGGTAGATCGAATCGGGCCAGGACCTACTCCGTTAATGGTAGGGCGTTGGGGAGAGTTATAGAACAAAGAGATCTAGGAGTACAGATTCATAGCTCCTTGAAAGTGGAGTCACAGGTGGATAGGGTGGTGAAGAAGGCATTCAGCATGCTTGGTTTCATTGGTCAGAACATTGAATGCAGGAGTTGGGATGTCTTGTTGAAGTTGTACAGGGCATTGGTGAGGCCACACTTGGAGTACTGTGTACAGTTCTGGTCACCCTATTATAGAAAGGATATTATTAAACTAGAAAGAGTGCAGAAAAGATTTACTAGGATGCTACCGGGACTTGATGGTTTGACTTACAGGGAGAGGTTAGACAGACTGGGACTTTATTCCCTGGAGAGTAGGAGGTTAAGGGGTGATCTTATAGAAGTCTATAAAATAATGAGGGGCATAGATAAGGTCGATAGTCAAAATCTTTTCCCAAAGGTAGGGGAGTCTATAACGAGGGGGCACAGATTTAAGGTGAGAGGGGAGAGATACAAAAGGATCCAGAGGGGCAATTTTTTCACTCAAAGGGTGGTGAGTGTCTGGAACGAGCTGCCAGAGGCAGTAGTAGAGGCGGGTACAATTTTGTCTTTTAAAAAGCATTTGGACAGTTACATGGGGAAGATGGGTATCGAGGGATATGGGCCAAGTGCAGGCAATTGGGACTAGCTTAATGGTATAAACTGGGCGACATGGACATGTTGGGCCGAAGGGCCTGTTTCCATGTTGTAACTTCTATGATTCTATGATTCTATATCTTCTTGGAGTCTACAGCTATCCTCTTCACTATCAACTACACGGCCAATTTTTGTGTCGTCTGCAAATTTGCCAATCATGCCCCCTACATTCAAGTCCAAATCACTAATATGTACCACAAACAGCAAGGGACCCAACATTGAGCCCTGTGGCACACCACTGGAAACTGATTTCCATTCGCAAAGACATCCATCGACTTTTACCCTTTGTTCCCTGTTACTGAGCCAATTTTGGATCCAATTCGCCACATTTCCTTGTATCCCTTGGGCTTTTACCTTTCTGACCACTCTGCTATGTGGGACCTTGTCAAATGCCTTACTAAAATCCATGTAGGCGACATCCATTGCACTACCCTCATCAATCCTCCTTGTCACTTCCTCAAAGAATTCAATCAGATTTGTAAGGCATGACCTTCCCTGAACAAATCCATGCTGACTATCCCTGATTAAACCATGCCTTTCCAAGTGAGTTTATCCTATCTCTCAGTATTGATTCTAATAGTTTGTCCACCACCGAGGTAAGACTGACCGGCCTATAATTGTTCAGCCTTTCCCTTGTACCCTTTTTAAACAATGGTACTACGTTTGCAGTCTTCCAGTCATCCGGTACCTCCCCTGTATCTAGTGAGGATTGGAAAATGATCCTCAGAGCATCTGCTATTTCCTCCCTGGCTTCCTTCAATAGCCTAGGAAACAATCCATCCGGCCCTGGTGACTTATCAACTTTCAAGGATTCCAGTACTTCCTCTCTCGTTATGTTTACCTCATCCAATATTTCACACCTCTCCTCTTTAACTACTACGTCCGGATCATCCCTTTCCTTTGTGAAAACGGAAACAAAATATTCATTTAAAACCCTGCCCACATCCTCTGCTTCTACACACAAGTTACCCTTATTATCCCTGATAGGTCCCACCTTTTCCTTAGCCATTCTCTTGTTCTTAATGTACTGATAAAACATCTTTGGTTTTCTTTAATCTTACTAGCTAATATTTTTTCATGCCCTCTCTTTGCTTTCCTTATTTCCTTTTTTACGTCATCCCTGTACTTTCTAGACTACTCTAGGCTTTCTGCAGTATTTAGTTTTCTGTGACAGTCATAAGCTTTCTTTTTCTGCTTTATCTTGCCCCGTATACTTCTAGACAACCAGGCGCTCTAAATTTGGCAGTGCCACCCTTTTTCTTTGAGGGGATGTGTCTGCATTGTACCCGTAGAATTTCACTTTTTAGTGCCTCCCACTGGCTTGCCACTGATTTCTCCTCAAGTACTTATGTCCAGTCCACTTCTGCCAAATCACCTCTTAGTTGTGTAAAATTTGCCTTCCCCCAATTTAAAACGTTTACTCCTGATTTAACTCTGTCCTTTTCCATAATAATGCTAAACTAACTGAATTGTGATCACTATTCCCAATATGGTCACCCACTGTCACTTCACCCACTTGCCCATCTTTATTTCCCAGGACTAAATCTAGAATTGCATCTCCTCTTGTTGGGCTTGTCACGTACTGGATAAAAAAGTTCTCCTGGACACCGATCAAGAATTTTGTGCCCTCTGTACCCCTCACACTGTTTGAATCCCAGTTGAAGTTAGGGTCGTTGAAGTCCCCTATTAATATTGCCCTCTTATTTTTGCACTCAGAAATTTGCCTACATATTTGTTCTTCTATCTTCCTTTTGCTATTCGGGGTCTATAGTACACTACTAGTAGGGATGGGAAGTTGGGAGGAAGGGGAGGATGTACCACAGGAGGAGGTTACAGAGATAGAGAGGGGCGAGGCCATTAAGGGATTTGAACACATATGGGATGAGATTTTAAAATGTGAGGCACTGAGGGACCAGAAACCAATATAAGTCAACGAGGACATAGAAAATGTAAAAATATAAGGACAGAAGGTATGACTTTAAAATGGAGACAGAATTGCATCTGTATGCCCTGGTCCAAATATCACTCAGCCTCTAACCCCGCCTCACCTGAAGACAACACTTGGTCTGAATTCCCTGCAACCACGGGTGATCGACTAACATATATACTTTTCACATCCTTGGGACATTCCAAAGCACTTCACAGCCAGTAAAAGACTTTTTTTGAAGTGTAGTCACTGTTTTTGTGTAGGCAGTTGTGACGACCATTTTGCGTACACCAAGGTCCACAAACAGCAAATGAGATAAAAGACCAGCTAATCTGTTTTGATAGTTGAGGGGTAAACAATAGCCAAGACAACAGGAAAACTTTGAATAGTACCATGGGATATTTTACATTCACCTGAACAGGCAGACAGGGCCTCAGTTTAATATCTCATCCGAAACACAGCACTGCCAAACAGTGTCAGCCTACATCATTTGATCCAGTCCTGGGATGAGGCTTGATTCTACAACCTTATGACTCAAAGGCAAGAGTGCTACCACTGAGTCCAGATGACACCTGATACATAAAAAGACAGATAAGTATATAGATAGGAGTGACTTGAAGATTGTAATTTCCCAGTGGGATTTAGATGAATCCCTTAATGAGATTAATATTAGTATCTCCCAGGTATCAATTACTCTATAAAATAAGAACAAAACATGCTGGAAATAGATAGAAGGTCAGTGTTCATCTGAAAGAGAAAAGATAAGTTAATGTCTCAATGGGACCCTTGCCTCAGAGGGACATTTTATCTGTGCCACCTAAATTGTTAACCTGTCTGTTTCTTTCAGATTTTCAGTATCTGACATGTTTCTGTTACACTCTCCATTATTCTTCATGAGCTAGTTTCATTACACAACTCCTAGTGTCGGGTTACGTACTTTGTCGCTGGCCTATGCTGTGACTCAAACCCTGACAAGCTCTCTGAAGTTGCACAGTCACTGAGCTGGTGGCACATCTTGTCTTATTCTCTTTCTGACTGGATTCATCTACATGAAGAGTGCAATTCTCTGGAGACATTTCAAACTCAAGCTATAGCAAGAAAAACATATAACAGTTAGCTAGAAAGACCAGCCTAGTAAGCAGCTGAAATTGCTAATGGCAATGTTCACACAAAAACAATATAACTTATAAGAAGACTAGATATTCATTTTCAACAACAGCAACAACTTGCATTTATATAGCGCCTTTAACATAGTAAAACGTCCCAAAGCGCTTCATAGGAGCGTTAGCAAGCAAAATTTGACATTGAGCCACATAAGGACATATTAGGTCAGATGAGCAAAATCTTGGTCAAAGAGATAGGTTTTAAGAAGCGTCTTAAAGGAGGAGAGCAAGGTAGAGAGGTGGAAAGGTTTAGAGAGGGAATTCCAGAGCTTAGCGCCTGGGCAGCTGAAGGCATGACTGAAAATCAGGGATGCTCAAGAGGCCATAATTAGAAGAGCGCAGAAATCTCGGAGGATTGTAGGGCTGGTGGAGGTTACAGAGATAGTGACAGGCAAAGCCTTGGAGGGATTTGAAAACAAAGAGGAGAATTTTAAAATCGAGGCGTTGTCGGACGAGGAACCAATGTAGGTCAGCGAGCACAGGGGTGATGGGTGAACGGGACTTGGTGCGAGTTAGGCTATGGGCAGCAGAGTTTTGGATGAGCTCAAGTTTAGAGGGTGCAAAGTGGGAGGCCAGTCAGGAGAGCATTGGAATAGTCAAGTCTAGAGGTAACGAATGCATAGACGAGGATTTCAGCAGATGAGCTGAGGAGGGGCGGAGACTGGCGATGTTACGGAATTGGAAGTAGGCGGTCTTGGTGATGGATAGGATATGGGGTCGGAAGCTCAGCTCAGGATCAAATAGGATGCCAGGTTGCGAACGGTCTGGTTCAGCCTCAGACAGTGGCCAAGGAGAGGGCGAGAGTCGGTGGTTAGAGAACAGAGTTTGTGACAGGGGCTGAAGGCATTGGCTTCGGTCCTCCCAATATTTAATTGAAAGAAATTTCTGCTCATCCAATCGGTCCAGCAGCGCGACAAATCAGAGGCAGTGGAGGGGTCGAAAAAGGTGGTGGTGAGGTGGAGCTGGATGTCGTCAGTGTACATGTGGAATCTGATGTTGTGTTTTCGGATGATGTCACTGAGGGGCAGCGTGTAGATGAGAAATAGGAGGAGGCCAAGGATAGATCCTTGGGGGACTCCTGAGGTAATGGTATGGGAGCAGGCAGAGAAGCCATTGCAGGTGATTCTCTGGCTACGAGAGGACAGATAGGAATGGAACCAGGTGAGGGCAGTCCCACCCAGCTGGACAACGGAGGAGAGGCGTTTTTTTTTATTTGTTCATGGGATGTGGACATCGCTGGCGAGGCCAGCATTTATTGCCCATCCCTAATTGCCCTTGAGAAGATGGTGGTGAGCAGACTTCTTGAACCGCTGCAGTCCGTGTGGTGAAGGTTCTCCCACAGTGCTGTTGGGAAGAGAGTTCCAGGATTTTGACCCAGCGACAATGAAGGAATGGCGATCTATTTCCAAGTCGGGATGGTGTGTGACTTGGAGGGGAATGTGCAGGTGATGTTGTTCCTATGTGCCTGCTGCTCTTGTCCTTCTAGGTGGTAGAGGTCGCGGGTTTGGGAGGTGCTGTGGAAGAAGCCTTGGCGAGTTGCTGCAGTGCATCCTGTAGATGGTACACACTGCAGCCACAGTGCGCCGGTGGTGAAGGGAGTGAATGTTTACGGTGGTGGATGGGGTGCTACTCAAGCGGGCTGCTTTGTTCTGTATGGTGTTGAGCTTCTTGAGTGTTGTTGGAACTGCACTCATCCATGCATGTGGAGAGTATTCCATCACACTCCTGACTTGTGCCTTGTAGATGGTTGAAAGGCTTTGGAGAGTCAGGAGGTGAGTCACTCGCCGCAGAATACCCAGCCTCTGACCTGCTCTTGTAGCCACAGTATTTATATGGCTGGTCCAGTTAAGTTTCGAGTCAATGGTGACCCCAAGGATGTTGACGGTGGGGGATTCAGCGATGGTAATGCCGTTGAATGTCAAGGGGAGGTGGTTAGACTCTCTCTTGTTGGAGATGGTCATTGCCTGGCACTTGTCTGGCGCGAATGTTACTTGCCACTTATCAGCTGAAGCCTGGATGTTGTCCAGGTCTTGCTGCATGCGGGCTCGGTCTGCTTCATTATTTGAGGGGTTGCGAATGGAACTGAACACTGTGCAATCATCAGCGAACATCCCCATTTCTGACCTTATGATGGAGGGAAGGTCATTGATGAAGCAACTGAAGATAGTTCGGCCTAGGACAGTGCCCTGAGAAACTCCTGCACCAATGTCCTGAGGTTGAGATGACTGGCCCCCAACAACCACTACCATCTTCCTTTGTGCTAGATATGACTCCAGCCACTGGAGAGTTTTCCCCCTGATTCCCATTGACTTCAATTTTACTAGGGTTCCTTGGTGCCACACTCGGTCAAAGGCTGCCTTGATGTCAAGGGCAGTCACTCTCACCTCACCTCTAGAATTCAGCTCTTTTGTCCATGTTTGGACCAAGGCTGTAATGAGGTCTGGAGCCGAGTGGTCCTGGCGGAACCCAAACTGAGCATCGGTGAGCAGGTTATTGGTGAGTGCCGCTTGATAGCACTGTCGACGACACCTTCCATCACTTTACTGATGATTGAGAATAGACTGATGGGGCGGTAATTGGCCGGATTGGATTTGTCCTGCTTTTTGTGGACAGGACATACCTGGGCAATTTTCCACATTGTCGGGTAGATGCCAGTGTTGTAGCTGTACTGGAACAGTTTGGCTGGAGGCGCAGTTAGTTCTGGAGCACAAGCCTTCAGCACTACAGCCGGGATGTTGTCGGGGCCCATAGCCTTTGCTGTATTCCGTGCACTCAGCCGTTTCTTGATATCACGTGGAGTGAATCAAATTGGCTGAAGACTGGCTTCTGTGATGGTGGGGATAGCGGGAGGAGGCCGAGATGGATCATCCAGTCGGCACTTCTGGCTGAAGATGGTTGCAAACGCTTCAGCCTTGTCTTTTGCACTCACATGCTGGACTCCGCCATCATTGAGGATGGAGATGTTTACAGAGCCTCCTTCTCCCGTTTGTTGTTTAACTGTCCACCACCATTCACGACTGGATGTGGCAGGACTGCAGAGCTTTGATCTGATCTGTTGGTTGTGGAATCGCTTAGCTCTGTCTATAGCATGTTGCCTGCGCTGTTAGCATGCATGTAAGTCCTGAGTTGTAGCTTCACCAGGTTGGCACCTCATTTTTAGGTACACCTGGTGCTGCTCCTGGCATGCTCTTCTACACTCATCATTGAACCAGAGTTGATCCCCTGGCTTGCTGGTAATGGTAGAGTGAGGAATATGCCGGGCCATGAGGTTACAGATTGTGCTGGAATGCAATTCTGCTGCTGCTGATGGCCCACAGCACCTCATGGATGCCCAGTTTTGATCTGCTGGATCTGATCTGAATCTATCCCATTTAGCACGGTGGTAGTGCCACACAACACGTTGGACGGTATCCTCAGTGCGAAGACGGGACTTCGTCTCCACGAGGACTGTGCGGTGGTCACTCCTACCAATACTGTCATGGACAGATGCATTTGCGACAGGTAGATTGGTGAGGACGATGTCAATTAAGTTTTTCCCTCATGTTGGCTCGCTCACCACCTGCCGCAGGCCCAGTCTGGCAGCTATGTCCTTCAGGACTCGGCCAGCAGTGGTGCTACTGAGCCACTCTTGGTGATGGACATTGAAGTCCCCCACCCAGAAGTACATCAGTGCCCTTGCTACCCTCAGTGCTTCCTCCAAGTGGTGTTTCAAAATGGAGGACTGATTCATCAGCTGAGGGAGGGCTGTAGGTTTCCTTGCCCTTGTTTGACCTGATGCCATGAGATTTCATGGGGTCCAGAGTCAATGTTAAGGACTCCCAGGGCCACTCCCTCCTGACTGTATATCATTGTACCACCACCTCTGGTCAGTCTGTCCTGCCGGTGGGACAGGACATACCCTGGGATGGTGATGGAAAAGTCTGGGACTGTTAGGCTGAAAGGTATGATTCTGTGAGCATGGCTATGTCAGGCTGTTGCTTGACTAGTGTGTGGGACAGCTCTCCCACTTTTGGCACAAGTCCCCATATGTTAGTGAGGAGGACTTTGCAGGGTCAGACTGGGCTTGGTTTGCCTTTGTCGTATCCGGTGTCTAGTGGTCTGTCCAGTTTTTTTCTTATTATGACTTTTTTTTTAGCGAGATTGTACAACTGAGTGTCTTGCTAGGCCATTTCAGAGGGCAATTAAGAATCAACCACATTGCTGTGGGTCTGGAGTCACATATAGGGCAGACCGGGTCAGGACGGCAGGTTTCCTCCCCTAAAGGGCATTAGTGAACCAGATGGGTTTTTACGACAATCCGGTAGTTTCATGGCTACCATTACTGATACTAGTATTTTAATTCCAGATTTTATTTAATTAATTGAATTTAAACTCCCCAGCTGCTGTAGCAGGATTTGAATTCATGACTCCACATTATTAGTCCAGGCCTCTGGATTACTAATCCAGTAACATAACCACTATGCTACCGTACCCGTTGGCTGAGGAGGGATAGTTTACTACGGTAAGTCACAGAATATGTCATTTGTGACTTTGATAAGGGCCATTTCAGAGCTGTGGCAGGGGGGCAGAAACCTGATTGGAGGGGTTCAAACACAAAGTTGCGGGAAAGATGGGCACGGATTTGCGAGGCGACAATGCGTTCAAGGACTTTGGACAGCAAAGGGAGGTTGGAGATGAGACGGTAGTTTGCAAGAAGAGAGGGGTCAAAGATGGATTTTTTGAGGAGTGGGGTGATGACGGCAGATTTGGAGGTGAGGGGACAATATCTGAGGAGAGGGAACCGTTAACAACATCAGCTAACACGGGGGCAAGGAAGGGATGTTGGGTGGTCAGCAGTTTGGTGCGAATAGGGTCGAGGGAGCAGGAGGTGGGTCTCATGGACACGATGAGCTCGGAGATTGTATATGGGGTGATAGGAGGGAAACTAGAGAAAGATGCAAGTTCACGGCTAGGACAGGGGGGGAACCTTAGGGGAAGTTTGGCTTGGTGGGCTAGGGGAAGGGAGGGAAGTGGCTGAGGCAGCTAAAATGGATGGTCTCAATCTTAGTGACAAAGAAGTCCATGAGCTCTTCGCACTTGATGTTGGAGGTGAGGGTGCAGGAGGCATTGGAGAGGGGTTTAAGAAGACAGTTTGTAGTGAAGAGAAGCGAAGGGTTATCTTTGCATTCCAGGATAATCCTAGAATAGTGAGCAGTTTTGGCAGAGGAGAGCAGGACCTGATAGTACTTTATGTGGTCCAGCCAGATCTGGCGATGAATAGCTAAACCAGATGACCGCCATGAGCATTCAAGTCTGCGTCCCTCGGACTTAAGGGAGCGGAGATGGGGGCCGTAACAGGGGGAACGACTAGGGTGAGAGAGAGTAATGATTTTATGTCCTCCTATATCCAGGACCAAGGTCCTAACCCAGGGGGTGAAGGGCAATCATACAAGTCCCTATAACTTGAATTATTTTATTGAATTTTATTACTTACTTATCATCTCAATTTCTCCACTCATATAATTGGCCACTAGGTAGTATGTGAGACGGGGGGGGCGGGGTTGATTTTAACCCCAAGGACAGGTGGGTTGTGGCAGGTGAAAGGCAAAAATTGTAAGAACATAAAACCCGATCCCAACCCTCCAACTTCCGGTTTTAACGGAGGTGGGTTGGGAAGCCAGCGACCAACACGCTCTCAGGAGGTGGGTCGGTCAGTAAAATGTTTTAAGGAGGCTACGTGCTTCCATTTTAATAAGTTTTTTATTTTTAACTCCCGGGGGCCGGGATTCCCGAGCTTTCTGATTCATGCCAGGTAAGAGAGGCGATAAGGGCCAGATCAGCAGGTAAGTTCCTTTACTGCTTGTGGGCCAGGAGGAGCAGGAGTGTTTCCTCCAGGCCCAACAAGCTTATCTGCCACGATCCCACACATGTGATCGGCTGCCCCCACCCCCATGTCCAAACCCCTACTGTCCGACCCCCCCCGTTGTCCAAACCCCCCCGATGACCAACCCCACCACGATGTCTCCGACTCCCCCGATGACTGCCGCCATGCCCCCCATCCCCGATGACAGGCCCCAAGCCCCCGATGTCAGACACTTATGTTACCTGCTGGTACCCGCTCGCTGGCTGCTTTCCCGTCCAAACAGGCGGGCAGCCTATCAATCTGACTACCTGTCGGGCAGGAAACCTGCTGAAAAAATTTAAAGGACGTCCTGACATCAAAATCGTCAGGACGTCCAGGAAACCCATACTTTCTGATTTCTGTCCGGAAACCCTCCCCCCTGCTCTCTTCGTGGCTGAGTAAATGTCGGAACCAAGCTCTCCATTTCCAGCTTTTAACCCTCACCTCCTGTGTGTAAAATCTCTCTCCTGCTGCTGCTAGCCAGTGTCAGTAGAGATGGCAGTGGGCTCAATTAGCCTCAACAACCTTAGGCTAGGGAGAAGAAATAAAAAATCAGCTGGGGTGCCCATTGCTGATCACTATCCAATGACCTGTGCTGGAAGTGCATGTATGCGAATGTCAGTTAACCATGATAAAATAGCCTACTGATATTCATTGTTTATTCTCACACATTAAAAAAATTCACTTCGGCGAGGTGTCAGAGGGCAACAGAAATCTGTAGAACCATATCCCAGCCAAGACCTAATGCCATCAGGAGAGGCGGGAAGGGGAGGAAAAAGAGAATAAAACAAAACAATGCTCCACATGCTATGAGTAAGCTTAGCTTCCATTTGTATGGGACTCTCTCCCAGCCTGTGCACCTTCTGGTGGGATTGCTACTGGGGTTAAGCAGCAGCCTAGGAACTGGCCATTCTTCCACCCTCTCAACTGCAGAGACATCAGGCCAGATGGACGAACAGCGGGGATAGATTTATAAAAAAGGTGGAAATTTAACTAAAAATATCCTCATAAAAAAGAAAGAACAAAATAATGTTTCATTGTGATGAGAAACATTTCCATTTCCCACCTAGCACCATTTTCACATCACCTGCCATTCTGTTTCAGTTGCTTGCCCTGCAGCATTTTCCATGCCAAAGCTCAGAGTCTCCTGCGCCGCTCCGGTGCTTTTTATCTTCATGTAGTCTTCATCCTCAAACACTCGCCAATCAGGTGAGCTTCTGTGAGTTTCTGTTTTCAGAACCTCTATTTCCTTAAATAACCTTCCTGGAATACTCAGGCCTTCTCCAGTCTCTTGCTCTGTGACCAACATATCATTCCACTGATGCTCTTTTAATCTCCTAAGATGTAGTACAGCATTCGAAAACTCCTCTACTGCAGGATGTTCATTTTCTTCTGCAACACCATTTCTGAAAGTCAAATATATGTATTTTTAAAAACGTCTTTTTTTGTTTTATATCCTACAGCAACCCCATTATTACAAACTGACTTGCAGTAATACTAGTTGCATGTTATCTTTTGTTCAGTATTTAAGATATATATCCCCCATGTCATGCACATTTCTATGCACCACAGTTGATATAATCTATAGTGTTGTAGGTGCCATTTTAATTCCCCATCCCACTCCTACTTTGAACTTCCTGTCCTCGGCCTCTTACACTGTTCCAATGAAGCTCAACGGAAGCTTGAGGAACAGAACCTCATCTTTCAATTAGGTTCTTTACAGCCTTCTGGACTCAACAATGATTTCAGGAACTTCAGATCATAACCACTGCTCCCATTTTTTCAGACACCAAGTACTGGTAATGGATCTGCTGTTGCCATTTACAGCTCCTCTAGACCCATTTTTTGTTTCTTTACTTGTCCCATTACCACCCTCCTTGCCTTGCATCATCATCCCTTTTGTCATTTAATCACTCCTGCCCTCCACCCTATCAGAGACTTTCCCTTTTGTTCTTTCCTTCCCTCCCCTCCCCCCACCCCATTGCCTGGCCCAGTACTTTTTTTTATTCGTTCATGGGATGTGGGCGTCCCTGGCAACGCCGGCATTTGTTGCCCATCCCTAATTGCCCTCGAGAAGGTGGTGGTGAGCCGCCTTCTTGAACCGCTGCTGTCCGTGTGGTGAAGGTTCTCCCACAGTGCTGTTAGGTAGGGAGTTCCAGGATTTTGAACCAGCGACGACAAAGGAACGGCGATATATTTCCAAGTCGGGATGGTGTGTGACTTGGAGGGGAACGTGCAGGTGGTGTTGTTCCCATGTGCCTGCTGCCCATGTCCTTCTAGGTGGTAGAGGTCGCGGGTTTGGGAGTTGCTGCAGTGCATCCTGTAGATGGTATATGCTGCAGCCACGGTGCGCCGGTGGTGAAGGGAGTGAATGTTTACGGTGGTGGATGGGGTGCCAATCAAGCGGGCTGCTTTGTCCTGGATGGTGTCAAGCTTCTTGAGTGTTGTTGCAGCTGCACTCATCCAGGCAAATGGAGAGTATTCCATCAAACTCCTGACTTGTGCCTTGTAGATGGTGGAAAGGCACAAGTCAGGAGGTGAGTCACTCGCCGCAGAATACCCAGCCTCTGACCTGCTCTTGTAGCCAGTATTTATGTGGCTGGTCCAGTTAAGTTTCTGGTCAATGGTGACCCCCAGGATGTTCTTGGTGGGTGATTTGGCGATGGTAATGCTATTTAATGTCAAGGGGAGGTGGTTAGACTCTCTCTTGTTGGAGACGGTCATTGCCTGGCACTTGTCTGACGTAAATGTTACTTGCCACTTATCGGCCCAAGCCTGGATGTTGTCCAGGTCTTGCTGCATGGAGGCATGATCGGCTTCATTATCTGAGGGGTTGTGAATGGAACTGAACACTATGCAATCATCAGCGAACATCCCCATTTCTGACCTTATGATGGAGGGAAGGTCATTGATGAAGCAACCGAAGATGGTTCAGCCTAGGACGCTGCCCTGAGGAACTCCTGCACCAATGTCCTGGGGCTGGGATGATTGGCCTCCAACAACCACTACCATCTTCCATTGTGCTAGATATGACTCCAGCCACTGGAGAGTTTTCCTCCTGATTCCCATTGACTTCAATTTTATTGGGGCTCCTTGGTGCCACACCCTGTCAAATGCTGCCTTGATGTCAAGGGCAGTCACTCTCACCTCACCTCTGGAATTCAGCTCTTTTGTCCATGTTTGGACCAAGGCTGTAACGAGGTCTGGAGCCGAGTGGTCCTGGCGGAACCCAAACTGAGCATCAGTGGGCAGGTTATTGGTGAGTAAGTGCCGCTTGATAGCACTGTCGACGACACCTTCCATCACTTTGCTAATGATTGAGAGTAGATTGATAGGGCAGTAATTGGCCAGATTGGATTTGTCCTGCTTTTTGTGGACAGGACATACCTGGCCAATTTTCCACATTGTCGGGTAGATGCCAGTGTTGTAGCTGTAATGGAACAGTTTGGCTAGAGGCGCGGCTAGTTCTGGAGCACAAGCCTTCAGCACTACAGCTTTTGTTGTATCCAGTGCACTCAGCCGTTTCTCGATACCACGTGGAGTGAATCGAATTGGCTGAAGACTGGCTTCTGTGAATATCGGGAGGAGGCCGAGATGGATCATCCACTCGGCACTTCTGGCTGAAGATGGTTGCAAACGGTTCAGCCTTGTCTTTTGCGCTCACGTGCTGGACTCTGGCATCCTTGAGGATGGGGATGTTCACAGAGCCTCCTCCTCCCGTTAGTTGTTTAATTGTCCACCACCATTCGTGACTGGATGTGGCAGGACTCCAGAGCTTTAATCTGATCCATTGGTTGTGGAAACGCTTAACTCTGTCTGTAGCATGTTGCTTCCACTGTTTAGCATGCATGTATTCCTGTGTTGTAGCTTCACCAGGTTGGCACCTCATTTTTAGGTATGCCTGGTGCTGCTCCTGGCATGCTCTTCTGCATTCCTCATTGAACCAGGGCTGCTTAAAAACTGTTTAATCTTCAACTTCTTCCAGTTCTAACGAAAGGTCATTGATCTGAAACGTTAACTCTGTTTCTTTCTCTACAGATGCTGCCTGACTTGCTGAGTATTTCCAGCATTTTCTGTTTTTATTTTAGGTGAGAACAGTATATGTTTAATCTGTGATGTCCTACCCAGTTGAGTTGCCTTTTGACATCACTATCCAGACTCAGAATGACCAGTACTGGCGGAGAGGAGGAAAAAATACTCAGAATACATAAAGATAAAACTTGTCTATTATATGCACTGTACAAATACTTAGCTTAAGCTATTTCTTTAAAATGTTATAAAATTAATTTTTTAAAATCCAACCCTACAGTAACTTATCCTGCTCTCAAGTTTCAGCTGCACTTCATCTGTCACAGCCCATGGTGAATCGACAACTACCCTACTTAAGCATTTTTGTAAACAATTTTACAACACCAAGTTATAGTCCAACAAATTTATTTTAAATTCCACAAGCTTTCGGAGGCTTCCTCCTTCGTCAGGTCACCTGACAAAGGAGGAAGCCTCCGAAAGCTTGTGGAATTTAAAATAAATTTGTTGGACTATAACTTGGTGTTGTAAAATTGTTTACAATTGTCAACCCCAGTCCATCTCCGGCATCTCCACATCATGGCTACTTAAGCATGTACAGGAGGTGACACTGATGCCAGGCAGTAAAATAAAAATACGAAAATTATATTAGATGTTTTTGACACAGGTTTTTCTAAAGGTGAGGTACTAATGGTGAGGCTTACACTTCAAAAATGTTACAATGTGCACTCTACAGAAAAGCACAGTTCTGATTAGTATGCTGAGATAATAAGAATGAAATACCATTTGTTCTGTCTCTCTGGAGTATTGTGAGCAGTTCTGGGCACCACACCTTCGAAAGGACATATTGGCCTTGGAGGGAGTGCAGCGTAGGTTTACTAGAATGATACCCGGACTTCAAGGGTTAAGTTACGAGGAGAGATTACACAAATTGGGGTTGTATTCTCTAGAGTTTAGAAGGTTAAGGGGTGATCTGATCGAAGTTTATAAGATATTAAGGGGAACAGATAGGGTGGCTAGAGAGGAACTATTTCGGCTGGTTGGGGATTCTAGGAGTAGGGGGCAGAGTCTAAAAATTAGAGCCAGACCTTTCAGGAGTGAGATTAGAAAACACTTCTATACACAAAGGGTGGCAGAAGTTTGGAACCCTCTTCCACAAATGGCAAATGATGCTAGCTCAGTTGCAAATTTTAAATCTGAGATAGATAGCTTTTTGCCAACCAAGGGTATTAAGGGATATGGGCCAAAGGCAGATATATGGAGTTAGATCACAGATCACCCATGATCTTATCAAAAGGCAGAGTGGGCTCAAGGGGCCTACTGCTGTTCCTATGTTCTCCTAACTAAAATATCATTGATTAATATTTGTGCCTTGAGGAGCTAACCCAGGTACCTAACATGTGAATCTCTCTCTGTTGTTTGATAGTGCTGTGTGACTGCCATCAACTGTGGAGCCAGGTTCCCCTTA
Organism: Heptranchias perlo; assembly: GCF_035084215.1. Classification (NCBI taxonomy): domain Eukaryota; kingdom Metazoa; phylum Chordata; class Chondrichthyes; order Hexanchiformes; family Hexanchidae; genus Heptranchias; species Heptranchias perlo. The sequence goes on from NC_090364.1 coordinate 523,126, forward strand.
TACATGTCCCAGACAATCTTAGTGTGAAACAAGCAGCTGGTTTTCTGCAGAAATTCTTTTGTCTCCTCTTCAATCTCTTGCTGCAGAATCTGTAAGTAAAAGATGATAAGTAAGTAGAAAGGCACAGATAGGTAGTGAACTAACGGATAAATCAGGCACAATAGATAGGTAGAATGACAGACAGAAAGAAATGGATAAACAAACAGATCAGCAAACAAGTAAACAATCTGAAAGGCAGCAAGATAATGAGGTAGCTCTAAAAAGGTTGCCTAATGGACAGATAGACTGGTGGATTGACAGCCAGAGGGAATCACTAACGACTGATAAAGAATTTGCTGTATGCAGTCTACAGTATAAGGGGCGGTTGCCCACCCTCTCTTTTCTCTCAAGGTAAGACAACTCAAAAGTCCTGTGTTTTCACAACACTACACTGTCTTAGTCACTTCCAGGAAGTGTTCTCTGGCTTCAAACAAGGTCTTATGGAAGAAACCAAAATGTATGTTTGTATGCATTTCAAAAGCTTGTTCTATTTTATTTAAACCACTGATGGGAGGACAACCTCTGAAGCCTGAGAATGGGAGGGGGACTATAATCCTAAACAAATACAAGTGGGAAGCTTAAATTATATGTGGCCTGTATGTTAAGAGATCAGTAAGTTGGTAATTTCCTCATTTACACAATAATGTCAAGCATATGAAGCGAACCCTTCCATTATGTGCTGTTGGTGATGATCAGTGAACAATGTTTCTACTTGAGGCAGTTCACACTAAAAGAAGAGTTACTTTTGTCCATGTTCAGCCTGAATTGAAATATGTGTACATGCTGTTGTATGTAAAGAGGTCAGGTTAAGATGTTATAATTACTGGGCCATATGTGAATTGCAATATAGCGAGCAAAGATTTGTTTACCTACTTGTGATTCCATACGGAGTCAGAAGAAACACGCCTCTGATTGTGTATTGTTCCGGTAGCATCCAGTCTGATGTATTTGAATAGCTGGCAATACAGTTGTATTTTGTGCCTCATATCGAGTGAATGGCTTGTTTCCCATGTGTTTTAAATAAACTGCTTGTATTAGATAGTGTACTGCTCGCCATCCAAATTTGGTACTGAGGAGAATCCCCCATGATGTAGACCACAAAGACCCACCCATCCTCAATTACAGGACAGACAAACACTATTCTTGGCATAGTGTTTAAAAACTGATGTTGCAATATTGTCTTTGCAGTGGGAATGTGCCTTACAAGTTTTGGCTATCATCTCCCCAGTGCTGTAGATGTCACCATATTGCTTGATGTGATTCAGTAAGATGTCTGGTTCCTGCTTATATTTGTTAGCTCAGAATCAATAGGATCATAATACAGATTTAATTTCCTTTAAAAAGAAAGATTTACATTTAAATAGCGCCTTTCACGACCTCAGGACGTCCCAAAGCACTTTACAGCCAATGAAGTACTTTTGAATTGTAATCAGCATCGTAATTAAACTCAGTAACAACACAATTTGCATTTATATAGAACCTCTAACATAGCAATATGTCCCAAGATGCTTCACAAAGTGGGGGCAGAGGAAATAGGACACCAAGCAGGAATTGGAAGAAATGGGGAGTTAACCGAATCTCCCACCATCAACATCCTGGGGGTCACCATTGACCAGAATCTTAACTAGACCAGCCATATAAATACTGTGGCTACGAGAGCAGGTCAGAGGCTGGGTATTCTGCGGCGAGTGACTCACCTCCTGACTCCCCAAAACCTTTCCACCATCTACAAGGCACAAGTCAGGAGTGTGATGGAATACTCTCCTCTTTCCTGGATGAGTGCAGCTCCAACAACACTCAAGAAGTTCGACACCATCCAGGACAAAGCAGCCCGCTTGATTGGCACCCCATCCACCACCCTAAACATTCACTCCCTTCACCACCGGTGCACTGTGGCTGGTGTGTACCATCCACAGGATGCACTGCAGCAACTCGCCAAGGCTCCTTCTACAGCACCTCCCAAACCCGCGACCTCTACCACCTAGAAGGACAAGAGCAGCAGGTACATGGGAACAACATCACCTGCACGTTCCCCTCCAAGTCACACACCATCCTGACTTGGAAATATATCGACGTTCCTTCATCGTCGCTGGGTCAAAATCCTGGAACTCCCTTCCTATCAGCACTGTGGGAGAACCTTCACCACACGGACTGCAGCGGTTCAAGAAGGCGGCTCACCACCACCTTCTCAAGGGCAATTAGGGATGGGCAATAAATGCTGGCCTTGCCAGTGACGCCCACATCCCATGAACGAATAAAAAAAAGGTGCATTAGGGTAGATTTCAGGGGGAAACAAAGAAAAGAAATAACTTGTTAAAAAACACTTTCTCTAAACACTTAGGGGTGAATTTCCGCAGGGGTTCTACCGCTTGTCTGCCATAATTTTGGCAGAGGGGCCGCAGAAATCCTGTAAAAACAACATTAACGTTGCTAATGCCATTTTCCGGGGTTTCCACCGTTCCTCTGCCGTAGTTATGGCAGACAAGTGGCAGAGTCCCTCTGGAAATTCAACCCCTTAATTTTTACTTTTCTCCTCTTCCCTTTCAACAATGTGGGCACTAGCACTCGATCAAGGCCTTTGTCAATGTTGCTTTGTAATAAGCCTCCAGGGGAGGCATAAAACCAAAGCAGCAGTGACTGTGGGAAAGTTCCTGCTTTGTTCCAGCAAAGAGGTTGATGCCTAAAGGACTTACGTTCCCCCAATTTTCTCCACTTACTCACTTACATTTGCGTATGCTTCCAAAGGTGCCAGAAGCTATTTAGTACCTTATTTAAGTGTTTTTGCCTCATGTGAAAGTCTATACAACGAGTGTGACCAGGCTATTAGCTCATTGGGTGGGGGAACAATGAAGATGGACCTCAGCCAATCTCAACATCCACACGTGTACTTTCCACTAGAGGCCACTATATAATGAATAGGAGGATCAGAGGTGACAGTAATTCTTACCAGTTCCTCAGTGATTGCCTGAAAATCCATCCAGTTTAGTTGAGAACATCTGTGATACAGAATGTCTTTGATGTGTCCTGCTGAGTCACGGAGCGGCACCATGCCACACAAGGGCGTGGGTAAATTATTTGAAGCCATGTCTGTCTTCTGCCAGGGGAATAAAAAGCAGGTTTATTTGTTATGACCCAAATACAAGCTATGTATTAATCTGGGGCAGGGTGAAAACCTGCAACAGATCACTGGTACAACTAACAACAATGCAACTGGCTGTCATAGCATTATAAACTGCTTCACTTAGATATGTTGCATTTAGATTGTTGATGTACTCTGTACACCAGAAACATTAGCAATCAGATTCAGAGTCTATGCTTGCATTTATATTAATAAAGGCAAAGTTCTGCAAATATCTGGGTGGGGCGGGATTTTCTCAATTTTCTCCCCTTGTCTCATGAACGCGATGGGTTGATTTTCAACTTGCTGCGTCATAAGATAGTTTTCTGATTCTTTGTCGATACTTATTATTTACTAGTTAATCTCCTAGGGCAACTATATGTTTACCATTTCAGTACATGTAAGGAGACAGACAGCTTATGCTTTGTCTTGAAACTCACGAGGAAACTTTCATCTACTGATACCACCGAGGCAGCGAGTCTTTGGAATGCTGAGCTGATGTAAGTTATTGTAAACTGGGGTAAATCATAGAATGATATAGCACAGAAGGAGGCCATTCGGCCCATCATGCATGTGCCGGCTCTTTGAAAGAGTTATCCAATTAGTCCTACTCCCCTGCTCTTTCGCCACGGCCCTGCAAATTTTTCCCCTTCAAGTATTTGTCCAATACCCTTTTGAAAGTTATTATTGAATCTGCTTCCATCACCCTCTGAGGCAGTGCATTCCAGATCATAACAACTCGCTACGTAAAAAAATGTTTCCTCATGTCGCCTCTGGTTCTTTTGACAATTAGCTTAAAATTTGTGGTCCTCTGGTTACCGACCATCTGCCATTGGAAACAGTTTCTCCTTATTTACTCTATCATAACCCTTAATGATTTTGAACACCTCTATCAAATCTCCCCTTAACCTTCTTGGCTCTAATGAGAACAACTCAGATATATTAGTCTCTCCACGTAACTGAAGTCTCTCATCACTTTCAGTAAATCTCTGCACCCTCTTTAAGGCCTTGACATCCCTCCCAAAGTATGGTGCCCAGAATTGGATGCAATACTCCAGCTGGGCCTAACCAGTATTTTATAAAGGCTTAGCATAACTTCCTTGCTTTAGTACTCTATGCCTCTATTTATAAAGCCAAGGATTTCAAATGCCATTTTAACAGCCTTCTCAACTTGTCCTGCCACCTCCAGAGACTTGAGTACGTGCATCCGCAGGTCTCTCTGTTCCTGTATCCCCTTTAAAACTATACCATTTAGTTTATATTGTCTCTTCTCATTCTTCCCATCAAAACAAATCATTTCACATTTCTCTGCATTAAATTTCATCTGCCATGCGTCTGCCCATTTCACCAGTCTGTCCATGTCCTCCCTGCAGTTACTATCCTCCTCACTGTTTACTACATTTTCAAGTTCCTGCATACTTTGAAATTATGCCCTGTATACCCAAGACCAGGTCATTAATATATATCAAAAACAGCAGTGGTCCCAACACAACCCCTGGGGGAGACCACTTCCCTCCAGTCTAAAAAACAACCGTTCACCTCTACTCTCTGCTTTCTGTCCCCTAGACATTTTCATATCCAAGCAGCAACTGCCCTTTTAATTCCATGGGCTTCAATTTTTCTAACAAGTCCATTACGTGGGACTTTATCAAATGCCTTTTGAAAGTCCATATACACATCAACCGCATTACCCATCTCCATTATTCATCAAAGAACTCAATCAAGTTAGTCAAACACTATTTGCCTTTAACAAATCTGCTGACTTTCATTTATTAATCCATATTTTTCCAAGTGCCAATTAATTTTGTCCCAGATTAATGTCTCTAAAAGTTTCTCCACCACCGTTAGGCTGACTGACCTGTAGTTGCTGGGTTTATCCCTCTTCCCCTTTTTGAACAAGGGTGTAACATTTGCAATCCTCCTAAACACCCTTTTTGCTTATCTTTTCTGCCTTTCATATTTCTCCTGGTTTTATTTTATGTTTCCTTAAACCTTATTTTTGACCTATTGCACAAGATTGCAGTTGTATGTGTGTTTGGCCATCGCTACTCTCTGTAAGCTTTTGGTGTATAACTTACATGCGAGGATATTAACAGTGTGTGTCATAACTGCACATTAATTAAGAAATCATTTGTATTCGACTAATTGAAGATCCTGGCCTACGATTTCCAACTGGGGCCATCTCTGGTGGGCTGGAACGGGACCTGGGGGTCAGCTGCATTCTGGAGGTGGACTCCACCTCTGCCAGGGAACCACACTAATCTGGGACTTATTGCGGCAGGCCATACCGGAAAAAGTGGGGAACCAAGGGTCTAATGAGAGGGAGGAACTTATAGTAATTAAGATTACTAAAGAAAAAGTTTTAGAAAAATTAATGGGACTAAAAGCCGACAAATCCCCTGGATTTGATGACCGACATCCTAGGGTCTTAAAACAGGTGGCTGCAGAGATAGTGGACGCATTGGTTTTGATCTTCCAGAATGTCGTAGGTGCCAGAATGGTCCCCATGGATTGAAAGGTAGTAATTTTAACACCGCTTTTCAAGAAAGGAGGAAGAGAGAAAACAGGGATCGACAGGCCAGTTAGCCTAACATCAGTAGTCGGGAAAATGCTACAATCTATTATAAAGAACGTATTAACAGGGCACTTAGAAAATCATAACATGATTAGGCAGAGTCAACACAGTTTTATGAAAGGGAAATAGAGTTTGACAAATCTATTAGTTTTTTGAGGGTATAACTAGCAGGGTAGATAAGGGAGATCCAGTGGATCGAGTATTTTTGGATTTTCAAAAGGCATTCGATAAGGTACCACATAAGAGGTTGTCACTCAAGGTTAGGGCTCATGGGATTGGTTAACGGACAGGAAACAGAGTAGAAATAAACGTGTCATTTTCGGGTTGGCAGGTTGTACCTAGTGGGGTGCCGCAGAGATCGGTGCTTGGGCCTCAGCTATTTACAATTTATATTAATGACTTAGATGAAGGGACCAAGTGTAATGCATCTAAGTTTGCTAACGATACAAAGCGAGGTGGGAAAGTAAGTTGTGAGGAGGACACAAAGAGTCTGCAAAGGGATATACACAGGTTAAGTGAGTGGGCAAGAAGTTGGCAGAGTATAATGTGGGGAAATGTAGGTTATTTACTTTGGTAGGAAAAATAAAAAAAACAGAATATTTTTTAAATGGTGAGAAACCGTCAAATGTTGGTGTTCAGACGGATTTGGGTGTCCTTGTACAAGAAATACTGAAAGTTAACATGCAAGTACAGCAAGCAATTAGAAAGGCAAATGGTATGTTGGCCTTTATAGCAAGAGGGTTGGAGTACGAGAGTAAGGGAGTCTTGCTGCAATTCTACAGGGCTTTGGTGAGGCCAGATCTAGAGTACTGTTTGCAATTTTGGTCTCCTTACCTAAGGAAGGATATACTTGCCTTAGAGACGGTGCAACGAAGGTTCATTAGATTGATTCCTGGAATGAGAGGGTTGTCCTATGAGGAAAGATTGAGTAGAATGGGCCTATACTCTCTGGAGTTTAGAAGAATGAGAGATGATCTCATTGAGATATATACGTTTCTAAGAGGACTTGACAGAGTAGATTCTGAGAGGATGTTTCCCCTGGCTGGAGAGTCTAGAACAAAGGACATAGTCTCAGGATAAGGGGTCAGACATTTAGGACTGAGATGAGGAATTCCTTCACTCGGAGGGTTGTGAATATTTGGAATTCTCCAACCCAGAGGGCTGTGGATGCTCAGACGTTGAGTATATTCAAGACTGAGATCGATAGATTTTTGGACTCTAAGGGGATCAAGGGATATGGGGATCAGGCAGGAAAGTGGAGTTGAGATTGAAGATCAGCCATTCAATGGCGGAGCATGCTCGAGGGGCCTACTCCTGCTCCTATTTCTTATGTTCTTATGCCTTAGGGGCTGGCCACAGATGCAGGTCCTGGGTCCTATGCAGGTAATGCTCTCCATTTAACATTAAATCCCCTCCACTTATATTAGAACACTGATCATCAGTGCCTAATAGATGGCCCTGGGGTCCAGCGTTCAATCAGGGCAAGTGGTGCGAAATACAGCCTCTTCATTTTAATTTCATTTGTATGTGCCTGCCCATACGAATTTTATGTTGTCAGGCCCGCTCTCCAGAGGGGGAGGCAGATTATGGTGGAGGGCATCCCAGAGCACATTTTCATCCATTTCTACCTGACATCTGTCAGAAATCTGGTGGGACAATGCCAGAAAGCCTAGGCCTTTATGTCCCACACAATGTGGGACATAAAGATTTCAGGTGCAAACTTTTCCTCCAAATTGCCAAAACATTACCCGGCTTTTGTCTTTCGAATGTTGACAGATCTATTGTGTATTTCCACCATGTTCTGTTTTACTGCAGTACTGTAGCTCCAATACTATTGTATTGCACATAATTCAGTCATCGCTACACAGGCAATTTCAGGAATGCAAAACACATAATGGACATGTAAACTTAATGAAATATAAAGTTTCTGAAGCAAAGATATCTTCCTTTAGCTTTAATCAACATCAGTCAAGTTACCTTTGACTAGTTAAGATAGTACACAAAGATGCAAGCTCATTGGTTCGGAAGTGGATTATCAGTTTTTCCACTGGGCGGTACAGAAAATAAATTGAACACCAAAGTCAGTGATTTTAAACTGGAAATTTGTTTCGTCCATTTCGCTTCTGAATCTTGTTGTTTGGTGGAATTAATTAAGGGTTTTATGAACTTTTATCAGCAGCCGACCAGACATGAGAAATTGAATCATGATCCCACCTCTTGACTTGCCTCCTTTCGGTATTGGGATTACCAAATGTACATGTCAAAATGAAATGCTCTAATTGAGTTCTATAGACCATTCCTACCTGTTGAATCTCTTCTATTTCTAGTTGTAGTGAGTGTTCTAGAGCTCTTTCAGGAGTAGTGGGACTTTGTAATTCTACACTCTGCAGGCCACAGGCTCTGTCAGTATGGAAAAGAAAAGTATTTTTTTCCAACAAAATTAAAAAGAGCCTCTTTAATTCTCATGCTGTATTAATTATTCATCAGGAACAAGAATCTCTTTATAGATTTATTTTACAAGTATTTATATTTACTCACCTTGATTTTCGACTTCAATTTTACTGTGTAGGGAACAGAGGAAGTGACTATGTAAACTTGTCGCGCATTTCGGAGCTGGAGCTGCAGGTGGATTCACTGTGGAGCATCTGCGATGCTGAGACTATCGTGGATAGCACGTTCAGTGAGGTGGTCACACCGCAGGTGAAGATTACACAGGCAGAATGGAAATGGGTGACCTCCAGGCAGAGTAAAAGGACTAGGCAGGTAGAGCAGGAGTCCCCTGGGGCAATCTCCCTCTCAAACAGATATTCTGCTTTGGATACTGTTGGGGGAGATGGCTTATCAGGGGAAAGCAGCAAGAGCCAAGTTTGTGGCACCACGGGTAGCTCTGCTGCACAGGAGGGGAGGAAGAAGAGTGGCAGGGCTATAGTGATAGGGGATTCAATTGTAAGGGGAACAGATAGGTGTTTCTGTAGCCATAAACGTGACTCCAGGATGGTATGTTGCCTCCCTAGTGCTAGGGTCAAGGATGTCACGGAACGACTGCAGGGCATTCTGGAGCGGGAGGGTGAACAGCCAGTAGTCGTGGTCCATATCGGTACCAACGACATAGGTAAAAAAAAAGGGATGAGGTACTGCAAGATGAATTCAAGGAGTTAGGAGATAAATTAAAAAGCAGGACCTCAAAGGTAGTGATCTCAAGATTACTACCAGTGCTAGTGAGTATAGGAACAGGAGAATAGACAGGATGAATGCGTGGCTGCAGGGATGGTGTAGGAGGGAGGGGTTTAGATTCCTGGGACATTGGGACCGGTTCTGGGGAAGGTGGGACCTGGACAAGCGAGACGGATTACACCAGAGCAGGACCGGAACCAATGTCCTTGCGGGGGTGTTTGCTAGTGCTGTTGGGGAAGATTTAAACGAGAGTGGCAGGGGGATGGGAACCTTAGCGGGGAGTCGGAAGGGAGTAAAGTTGAGAGCAGCAAGAGAGGGGAAGACCCAGGGGAAATTTACAATACAAATAGTACAAACAGTTGTTCAAGAACAAGTGAAAGGGAAAAGCATAGAGCAGCAGAAAGAAAGTGTACTTTAGACACTACAGACAACGTGAAAACTAGATGACTTAAGGCGATTAACCCAGCATCAAAGCTGAAGGTCAGGCTAGGGTGTGTGGCCCAACTAAGAGTTCTAGATACAAATGCACGGAGTATGAGGAATAAATTAAATGAACGACAGGTTCAAAGTCAAATTGGAGGGTATGACATGATAGTTATCACTGAGACATGGCTGCAGGATGGTCAGGATTGGGAACTAAATATACCGGGATATAGGGTCTACAAGAGAGACAGGGAAAATGGAAGAAGAGGAGTAGCCTTAGTGATTAGAGATTAAATCAATTCCACGATAAAGGAGGATATAACGAGAGGTAAGCAGCCAACAGGGACCTGATGGGTTGAACTGAGAAATAGGAAAGGATCTAAGAACATAGTGGGAGTTGTGTATAGGACCCCTGGCAGCAGCTCTGAAGTGCTAGATTGTATAAATGCAGAGAATAGACAAGCGTGTAACAAAGGCATAGTGGTCTTAATGGGGGACTTTAACCTTCACTTAGATTGGGGAAAGCAGACTAGCAACTGTCAGAAAGGTAGTGAATTTCTTGAGTGTGTCCGGGATAGTTTTCTACAGCAGTATGTCCTAGAGGCAACAAGGGGGCAAGCCATACTAGATTTAGTAATGAGTAATGAACCAGATTTAGTTAACAGCTTAACTGTGCGTGAACATCTATCCAATAGTGATCATAACATGATCGAGTTCAATGTAGTGTTTGAAAGGGAAAAAAGTGAATCAGCTGCTAAGATTTTAGACTTGGGTAAGGCCGACTTGAATGGGATGAGACAGAGACTGTCCACAGTAAACTGGGCAAATTTGTTAATGGGTAAAACGACTGATGATCAGTGGGAAATGTTTAAAGAAACATTTAACGAGATACAGAACCGGTTTATACCCCTGAAGGGCAAGAACTCTACTTGCCAAAAAAAACAGCCATGGACAACTAAAGAGGTAAGGGACAGTATAAGATATAAGGAAAGGGCATACAAAAAGGCAAAAAATGGCACAGATCCTGGCAAATGGGAAAGATGCAAAGATCAACAAAGGGTCACAAAACAGATAGTAAGAGCTACAAAAAGAGAGTATGAAAATAAACTTGCAAGGCATCTCAAAACCAATACGAAGAACTTTTATAGATATATTAGGAAAAAGAGGGTGGTCAGGAGCAGTGTTGGCCCCTTAAAAACTGAAAGTGGGGATATTGTCATTGACAATGGGGAAATGGCGGACATGTTGAATAATTACTTTGCGTCAGTATTTACAGCAGAAAAAGGGGATAGCATGCCGGAAATCCCAAGAAAACCAATATTGAATCGGGGACAGGGACTCGATAAAATTAACATAAGTAAAGCAACAATAATGAAGAAAATAATAGCACTAAAGAGTGACAAATCCACAGGACCAGATGGTTTCCATCCCAGGGTTTTAAATTAAGTAGGTGAGCACATTGCAGGTGCCCTAACTATAATCTTTCAAAGTTCTCTTGATTCAGGAACTTTCCCTCCAGATTGGAAAATTGCACATGTTACCCCGCTTTTTAAGAAAGGAGAGGGAGGGAAACCGGAGAATTATAGACCAGTTAGCCTAACATCTGTTGTGGGGAAATTGCTGGAGTCTATAATTAAGGATAGGGTGACTGAACACCTCGAGAATTTTCAGTTAATCAGAGAGAGCCAGCATGGATTTGTGAAAGGTAGGTCGTGCCTGACAAACCTGATTGAATTTTTTGAAGAGGTGACTAAAGTAGTGGACAGGGGAATGTCAATGGATGTTATTTATATGGACTCCCAGAAGGCATTTGATAAGGTCCCACATAAGAGGCTGTTAGCTAAGTTAGAAGCCCATGGAATCGAGAGAAAAGTACGGACTTGGTTAGGAAGTTGGCTGAGCGAAAGGCGACAGAGAGTCGGGATAATGGGTAAGTATTCACATTGGCAGGATGTGACTGGTGAAGTCCCGCAGGGATCTGTCTTGGGGCCTCAATTATTCACAATATTTATTAACGACTTAGATGAAGGCATAGAAAGTCTCATATCTAAGTTTGCCGATGACACAAAGATTGGTAATTGTAAACAATTTTATAACACCAAGTTATAGTCCAGCAGTTTTATTTTAAATTCACAAGCTTTCGGAGGCTACCTCCTTCCTCAGGTGAACGATGTGGAAATGAAATCCTCGAAATGAAGTCGCATTTATAATTCACAGAACAATGCTTGGTGATTACAGACAGTTTTTTCAACTGCCCGTTGCCAAGGCAATCAGTGTGCAGACAGACAGGTGTTACCTGCCAGGTCTCAGAATATACAAATCACCAAAAAAAACAACAAACAAAAAAAAAACAGAGATAGAGAGGTAGAAACATAGAAAAGACAGCAACTGACCCGTTATATTAAAAACAGATAACATTTGTTCGCTGGTGGGGTAACGTGTAGCGAGACATGAACCCAAGATCCCGGTTGAGGCCGTCCTCATGGGTGCGGAACTTGGCTATCAATTTCTGCTCGACGATTTTGCGTTGTCGTGTGTCTCGAAGGCCGCCTTGGAGTACGCTTACCCGAAGGTCGGTGGCTGAATGTCCTTGACTGCTGAAGTGTTCCCCGACTGGGAGGGAACCCTCCTGTTTGGCAATTGTTGCGCGGTGTCCGTTCATCCGTTGTCGCAGTGTCTGCATGGTCTCGCCAATGTACCATGCTCTGGGGCATCCTTTCCTGCAACGTATGAGGTAGACAACGTTGGCCGAGTCACAGGAGTATGAACCATGCACCTGGTGGGTGGTGTCCTCTCGTGTGATGGTGGTATCTGTGTCGATGATCTGGCATGTCTTGCAGAGGTTACCGCGGCAGGGTTGTGTGGTGTCGTGGACGCTGTTCTCTTGAAAGCGAGGTAATTTGCTGCGAACGATGGTCTGTTTGAGGTTGGGTGGCTGTTTAAAGGCGAGTAGTGGAGGTGTGGGGATGGCCATAGCGAGGTGTTCGTCGTCATTGATGACATGTTGAAGGCTGCGGAGAACATGGCGTAGTTTCTCCGCTCCAGGGAAGTACTGGACGACAAAGGGTACTCTGTTGGTTGCGTCCCGTGTTAGTCTCCTGAGGAGGTCTATGCGATTTTTTGCTGTGGCCTGTCGGAACTGTCGATCGATGAGTCGAGCGTCATATCCCGTTCTTACGAGGGCGTCTTTCAGCGTCTGTAGGTGTCCATTGCGTTCCTCCTCGTCTGAGCAGACCCTGTGTATTCGCAGGGCCTGTCCATAGGGGATGGCCTCTTTGACATGGTTAGGGTGGAAGTTGGAAAAGTGGAGCATCGTGAGGTTGTCCGCGGGCTTGCGGTACAGTGAGGTGCCCGTCTTTGATGGAGATTTGTGTGTCCAAGAAAGAAACCGATTCTGAGGAGTAGTCCATGGTGAGATTGATGGTGGGACGGAACTTGTTGATGTTATCGTGTAGTCTCTTCAGTGATTCTTCGCCGTGGGTCCATAGAAAGAAAATGTCGTCGATGTATCTGGTGTATAGTGTTGGTTGGAGGTCTTGTGCAGTGAAGAAGTCCCGCTCGAACTTGTGCATGAAAATGTTGGCGTATTGGGGTGCGAATTTGGTCCCCATGGCTGTTCCGTGTGTTTGGGTAAAGAACTGGTTATTGAAGGTGAAGACATTGTGATCCAGGATGAAGCGGATGAGACCCACGGCGAAGAATCACTGAAGAGACTACACGATAACATCAACAAGTTCCATCCCACCATCAAGCTCACCATGGACTACTCCTCAGAATCAGTTTCTTTCTTGGACACACGAATCTCCATCAAAGACGGGCACCTCAGCACCTCACTCTACCGCAAGCCCACGGACAATCTCACAATGCTCCACTTTTCCAGCTTCCACCCTAACCACGTCAAAGAGGCCATCCCCTATGGACAGGCCCTGCGAATACACAGGGTCTGCTCAGACGAGGAGGAACGCGATGGACACCGACAGACGCTGAAAGACGCCCTAGTAAGAACGGGATATGACGCTCGACTCATCGATCGACAGTTCCGACGGGCCACAGCAAAAAATCGCATAGACCTCCTCAGGAGACTAACACGGGACGCAACCAACAGAGTACCCTTTGTCGTCCAGTACTTCCCCGGAGCGGAGAAACTACGCCATGTTCTCCGCAGCCTTCAACATGTCATCAATGACGACGAACACCTCGCTATGGCCATCCCCACACCTCCACTACTCGCCTTTAAACAGCCACCCAACCTCAAACAGACCATCGTTCGCAGCAAATTACCTCGCTTTCAAGAGAACAGCGTCCACGACACCACACAACCCTGCCGCGGTAACCTCTGCAAGACATGCCAGATCATCGACACAGATACCACCATCACACGAGAGGACACCACCCACCAGGTGCATGGTTCATACTCCTGTGACTCGGCCAACGTTGTCTACCTCATACGTTGCAGGAAAGGATGCCCCAGAGCATGGTACATTGGCGAGACCATGCAGACACTGCGACAACGGATGAACGGACACCGCGCAACAATCGCCAAACAGGAGGGTTCCCTCCCAGTCGGGGAACACTTCAGCAGTCAAGGACATTCAGCCACCGACCTTCGGGTAAGCGTACTCCAAGGCGGCCTTCGAGACACACGACAACGCAAAATCGTCGAGCAGAAATTGATAGCCAAGTTCCGCACCCATGAGGACGGCCTCAACCGGGATCTTGGGTTCATGTCACGCTACACGTTACCCCACCAGCGAACAAATGTTATCTGTTTTTAATATAACGGGTCAGTTGCTGTCTTTTCTATGTTTCTACCTCTCTATCTCTGTTTTTTTTTTGTTTGTTGTTTTTTTTGGTGATTTGTATATTCTGAGACCTGGCAGGTAACACCTGTCTGTCTGCACACTGATTGCCTTGGCAACGGGCAGTTGAAAAAACTGTCTGTTATCACCAAGCATTGTTCTGTGAATTATAAATGCGACTTCATTTCGAGGATTTCATTTCCACATCGTTCACCTGAGGAAGGAGGTAGCCTCCGAAAGCTTGTGAATTTAAAATAAAATTGCTGGACTATAACTTGGTGTTGTAAAATTGTTTACAATTGTCAACCCCAGTCCATCACCGGCATCTCCACATCACAAAGATTGGTGGCATTGTAAGCAGTGTAGATGAAAACATAAAATTACAAAGGGATATTGATAGATTAGGTGAATGGGCAAAACTGTGGCAGATGGAATTCAATGTAGACAAATGTGAGGTCATCTACTTTGGATCAAAAAAGGATAGCACAGGGTACTTTCTAAATGGCAAAAAGCTAAAAACAGTGGATGTCCAAAGGGACTTAGGGGTACAGGGACATAGATCATTGAAGTGTCATGAACAGGTGCAAAAAATAATCAAGAAGGCTAATACAATGCTGGCCTTTATATCTTGAGGACTGGAGTACAAGGGGGCAGAAGTTATGCTGCAGCTATACAAAACCTTGGTTAGACCGCACCTGGAGTACTGTGAGCAGTTCTGGGCACCGCACCTTTGGAAGGACATATTGGCCTTGGAGGGAGTGCAGCGTAGGTTTACTAGAATGATACCCGGACTTCAAGGATTAAGTTACGAGGAGAGATTACACAAATTGGTGGTGTATTCTCTGAAGTTTAGAAGATTAAGGGGTGATCTGATCGAAGTTTACAAGATATTAAGGGGAACGGATAGGGTGGATAGAGAGAAACTATTTCCACTGGTTGGGGATTCTAGGAGAAGGGGGCACTGTCTAAAAATTAGAGCCAGACCTTTCAGGAGTGAGATTCAAAAACATTTCTACACACAAAGGGTGGTAGAAGTTTGGAACTCTCTTCCGCAAACAGCAATTGATGCTAGCTCAATTGCTAAATTTAAATGTGAGATGGATAGCTTTTTGGCAACCAAAGGTATTAAGGGATATGGGCCAAAGGCAGGTATATGGAGTTAGATCACAGATCAGCCATGATCTTATCAAATGGCGGAGCAGGCACGAAGGGCTGAATGGCCTACTCCTGTTCCTATGTAGCTTGGAGGAGGAGTAGTCGCGCTATCTAGCACTGGAAGGAATGAAAGGTAGGTATAATGCTATTATAGGTTAAAAGTAATACCCAGACTCGACAGCCTGGAGTGTCGGAAATAGCATTACACAAAAATCGTGACACAGGAAGTAAAGTGTGAAATGGAAAAGAAGGACATGCTGTACAGAAAACTTTTAATATATTATAGATGGATAGATATAGACAGATAGATATATTTTCAATACAAAATGGGGAAGTAGTTTGAAAAAAAAGTACACTCCATAAACTTTCTTTCACTAAGACCATTTTTACTCTGTTGCAAGACTCTATTTCGGTCGCTCCATTCTGTAATGGCTCATCCAGTAGTACATAAATTCACCAGGTAACTCCACCCCCACCTCCAAGGCAGATGAAAATAAATCATGGCCAAAACTCTGGCCTTGTGGGACTTCCAAACCCTGATGTCTATTACTGTAACCAACTTACAATGACAAATCTTCACATGTGAGATGATACTGTAATCTATTTATTTCTTCTTTCAATCCCTATGTTGAGAAAAAAGCAAGAACATTATTTAACACCAAGTGCACATATTAATCATTACCCATTGTGAATATTACCAAGAAAGTTACCTGGCACAGAATTCCATAGAGTAAACACAGGCAGGTTTCTAGTTGTGATGTAAATTTTATTGTTGAATTTTTAAACTTAACTCATTGAGGGGGGTGGCATTTATTGGATAGTGAACCCATTGTATGCCAAGAAAACAATAATGAATAAACAATAGGCAAAAACGTGCTAAACCCAGGAACCCTGTGCAACCATACAAGCCTCAAGCTACATGAGAGGATTCAGTATGACAAGTACTGGTTCCCATCGACACAATCATAGAATCATCAGAACATAAGAAATAGGAGCTAGAGTAGGCCATATGGCTGATTTTCAACCTCAACTCCACTCTCCTGCCCAATCCCCATATCCCTTGATTCCCTAGAGTCCAAAAATCTATCTATCTCAGCCTTGAACATTTTTAACAACTCAGCAACCACAGTCCTTTGGGGTAGTGAATTCCAAAGATTCACAACCCTGAGTGAAGAAATTCCTCCTCATCTCAGTCTTAAATGGCCGACCCCTTATCCTGTGACTATGTCCCCTAGTTCTACACTCTCCAGCCATGGGAAACATCCTCTCAGCATCTACCCTGTCAAGCCCCCTCAGAATCTTGTATGTTTCAATGAGATCACCTCTCATTCTTCTAAACTTCAGAGAGTATAGGCCCATTCTACTCAATCGCTCCTCATAGGACAATCCTCTCGTCCCAGGAATCAATCTAGTGAACCTTTGTTGCACCGACTCTAAGGCATTGAATGATTCAACACAGAAGAAGGTCATTCGGCCCATCGTGTCTGTGCCAACTCTTTGAAAGAGCTATCCAATTAGTTCCACTCCCCTGCTCTTTCCTCATAGCCCTACAAATATTTCCCTTCAAGTATTTATCCAACTTCCTTTTGAAAGTTATTATTAAATCTGCTTCCTCGTGCCGCCTCTGGTTCTTTTGCCAATTACCTTAAATCTGTGTCCTCTGGTTACCGACCCTTCGGCCACAGGAAACAGTTTCTCCTTATTTACGCTTCATGATTTTGAACAGTTAATATAAGAACATAAGAAATAGGAGCAGGAGTAGGCCAATCGGCCCTTCGAGCCTGCTCCGCCATTTAATAAGATCATGGCTGATCTGATCCTAACCTCAAATCTAAATTTATGTCCAATTTCATGCCTGCTCCCCATAACCCCTAATTCCCTTTACTTCTAGGAAACTGTCCATTTCTGCTTTGAATTTATTTAATGATGTAGCTTCCACAGCTTCCTGGGGCAGCAAATTCCAGTTCTATCAAATCTCCCCTTAACCTTCTCTGCTCTAAGGAGTACAATCCCAGGTTCTCTAGTCTCGCCACGTAACTGAAGTCTTTCATCCCTGGTTCCATTCTAGTAAATGTCCTCTGCATTCCCTCTATGGCCTTGACATCCTACCAGTGTTTTATAAAGATTTAGCATAACTTCCTTGCTTTTATACTCTACGATTCTATTTATAAAGCCAAGGATCCCATATGCCTTTTTAACAGCCTTCTCAACTTGTCCTGCCACCTTCAAAGACTTGTGTACATACATCCCTAGATCTCTGACCCTGCAGCTCCTTTGGTGAACTCCATTCAGGAGCTGGCACTGGGGATCCAGGATCCTCCCAGGAAATTTGTACAGTTTATTGTACTGCTCATTATGTCCCAACATTTGCATGTGGACATGTTCATCGCTCGTGAGGCAGGTAAGAACTTAGAAGTGCAGCCCTGATGGTTCAATGAGTTTATCCAGCTAAAAGCTGAGCAATGCAGACCAGGAAGGTGCCCAATTCAGCCCCTAGTTAGTGGTAAGTAAGCTGGTCTTAACCAAGGTTGCAATTTGGGTGCTACAATTGGCTTCAACATCCCTGGATTAGATAGAGGAAAAATTAGCCAGGGTTCTCGCTTCTGATCACTACCTAGTGACTGTTGCTAGAATGTGTGTGGCGTTGGATGAGGACAGCAATAGACTTGGCTTGAATGTTTCCACTGTTGAATATCCTGCAGACAGTCAACATCTAGGCTCACACAACTGTATGGTCAATTGGGTACCAAAGGGGGACAGGTACTTGTGGAACTGCATCCCAGTAAGAT
Source organism: Heptranchias perlo (assembly GCF_035084215.1). Lineage (NCBI taxonomy): Eukaryota > Metazoa > Chordata > Chondrichthyes > Hexanchiformes > Hexanchidae > Heptranchias > Heptranchias perlo. The sequence goes on from NC_090364.1 coordinate 541,198, forward strand.
TTAATGTTTTTGGGAGAGGAGAAAAAAGATGGGAGGAAAACTGGCAAAAGAAACTTAGGAGGGTTGAAAAGTCTATGGCTATTAAAAATAAAAAGATTATATCATTTTCAACCGTACTACGTAAATCAATTTATTGGTTGGCCTAAACAATCCTTGACTACCCCGAAAGCCAGAAGAAAGGCGACAGAGACAGATCACGCCTGACAATGCTCTTCAGGTAAGTTAAAATGGATTGGCAAGAAATATTGCTCTCCACATCCCAGTATATCCATGAGCAGTACCGTGGGAGATCTGCTAATTTTTTTTTAAAACTATATAAATGAAAAAATTATTTTCTACTTGGGATGAACTCCAAACAAATTTGCAATCTTAAAAAAAGTGCTGCCAAAAATGTATTTCCAGATGGAACTGCTGTGTATTTCCAACATTTTCTGTTTTTATTTTATATGATGATCAGTGTTCAGTCCCATTCACAACCCCTCAGATAATGAAGCAGTCCGAGCCCGCGTGCAGCAAGACCTAGACAACATCCAGGCTTGGGCTCATAAGTGGCAAGTAACATTCGCGCCAGACAAGTGCCAGGCAATGACCATCTCCAACAAGAGAGGGTCGAACCACCTCCCCTTTACATTCAACGGCATTACCATCGCCAAATCCCCCACCATCAACATCCTGGGGGTCACCATTGACCAGAAACTTAACTGGACCAGCCATATAAATACTGTGGCTACAAGAGCAGGTCAGAGGCTGGGTATTCTGCGGCGAGTGACTCACCTCCTGACTCCCCAAAGCCTTTCCACCATCTACAAGGCACAAGTCAGGAGTGTGATGGAATACTCTCCACTTGCCTGGATGAGTGCAGCTCCAACAACACTCAAGAAGCTCGACACCATCCAGGACAAAGCAGCCCGCTGGATTGGCACCCCATCCACCACCCTAAACATTCACTCCCTTCACCACTGGCGCACTGTGTACCATCTACAGGATGCACTGCAGCAACTCGCCAAGGCTTCTTCGACAGCACCTCCCTAACCCGCGACCTCTACCACCTAGAAGGACAAGAGCAGCAGGCACACGGGAACACCACCATCTGCACGTTCCCCTCCAAGTCATACACCATCCCGACTTGGAAATATATCGCCGTTCCTTCATCGTCGCTGGGTCAAAATCCTGGAACTCCCTTCCTAACAACACTGTGGGAGAACCTTCACCACACGGACTGCAGCGGTTCAAGAAGGCGGCTCACCACCACCTTCTCAAGGGCAATTAGGGATGGGCAATAAATGCTGGCCTTGCCAGCGACGCCCACATCCCATGAACGAATAAAAAAAAGTTTGGTTTTGGACCTTCACAGGTATGAATAAGACATCTATCCATCTGAACATGTCTCAAAATGTTTTAATAGCAAATATATTGGTCCTGATGTAAAAGAAACATTTTCATTTCAGTTTTTAAAGTGCTTGTTGTAGCTTTGTGTCTTGGGTTATTTTACCTGAATTATGTTATTGTATTCATCTACAGTTGATGTCAATTCCTCTGCCTGGTTTATTTTCTGTAAAATAATAATGCACAGCAGCCTCAGAAACACAATGTTACAGATGCTAGGGAACTTGTACCAGATCATTGCCAAATTAAGACACTTCAAAACCTCTGAACTCTGCCCAAATCTAATTCGAGTCCCATGAGTAAATCTTTGATTCTACTCTTTAACCTACACTTCCCTACAATGTTCTCCATTCCCATTCTTACCTAATTAATACAATGTCATCTTACCATTCTTTCATGCCTCTTGCCTGATAAATATTCCTGCAACCCTCTTACAGATGTATTTAACAGCCTTACAATTGATTTGCTGAGATGTGACATGTTTGAATCAGGTTGGTAATAATACAACTACAGTGACTGAATCCACTCTTGGGGTGTGGGGCGGGGGGGGGGGGGGGGGGGAAGAGGCGATCCCAGAGAGGCGTTGAATGCACTGGTGGAGGGCTGGAGGTTTATTGTGGGCCCTGGAGGAGCCTTCTTTTGAGCGGCCTCCAGCAGTCCCCTTGAAGACCAAAGGTTTGGCCGCTTAAGACCTAGTACAACCACGCAGAGCATGTGCAACACAAGCTCCACCCATTTGTATCTGGATTTCACATTCAGGGTTCTGCAATTGGCGTAGGATGCCAATTTGCATATCTAAGCAACCCATCGCCTGTTGCAGGCTGGTGCCCTGAACAACTAAAAGTCGCCCAAGCCAGTATAGGATCTGGCCTAAATTGGGCGCAGCAGATGCAAAACTGGTAGGCGTAAGTTGATTTTTTTGTAATCTATTTCTCAATATTAAAAAGCTTAGTCAATATCTACTTTAGGAAACTTGATATAATTAGCAACCCAAGAGAATGTACATTAGTGTGAAACAAACCCATGTCATTTCTACACCCACCTCAGTTAGTAAGACATCCTTAGCAGAAATGAGTCTCTTGGCTTCGTACATCTGGTTCTAAAAAGCAAGAGCATTAACATTTTAGATATTTGTACTAGACTCTCCAGCAGCACCTTGTGGAAAAGATTTGAATACTATGGGGGTTGAGTTTCCACAGGAGTACTCCTGATCATCTACCATGACTTCAGCGAATGATCCAGCAAAACCCCGAGAAACGGCGTAAACACCATTTCTCCAGGGCATCCGCGATTCATCTGCCGAAGTTATGGTGGACAATCGGGAGGACCCCCGCAGAAATTCAGCTCACATACCTGGAACGGATAAAGAGCAATAGTATATTTTTAAGCTTTGGGAGTCAGAAAATAAACTATTTGATATTGTGAGACCCTAAATCAGTACTGTGATTAATTATAAACACACCACACAGACAATAAGTTCCTAGTTTCTATCCTCTGTCTGTGCTGAGTTAGCTGGCCTCAGCCAGGACAGCACCAGGTTACTACAATTTGCTCTGACATCCTCACAATAGACCATGCAGGGCATCACAGCCAAGCACAATCCTGTCCTCACCTGACATTTATACTTTCTAGCAAAGATCACTGGAGGAGTGAGAATCCAGCAAGTGGTGCCCCCTCTAATGAAAATGCATATGTGGTAAGCTTTCAGTAGTTCAGTGAGATACCTCCATAGCAAGTAGCAGTGTGGTGAACTAAGGGTTAATTAAGTAGCCCATTTTGCTAGCTAGAATTAGAAACAATGAACTTTTTCTTTGGCCACCTGTCTACATTATTAAATTTTCTTTATGTATAAGCCTGCTTTGTGTTAATCAAGCGAAGAGATGTGATAAAGCTGAATTCTGGTGTGGGGATCTTGTGCAGCTGTATTAATGAACACACCAAGCCAACGATAAGGAAGCCTCCCTTTTCCTTGGCGTACGCAAGTACGGGTATTATCTGTGAGTGGTCGGCCATTATGTTATTTAGCATGGCTTGCCCAGACTCGGCTTATGATTGGTGTTAACCCCTTGCTAATCATGTCCCTCCCCTCTCTGAAAATGTATAACTGTATGGATCTTCGTATGTAACTTTGCCTGTTCTATGAGATTGACAAGACTCTATCAGAGTTGAAATCGATTCTGTAGAATAGGTCAGCTGCAGCTAATAAAATTGTGTTGAACTTTAAAGGTGTATTCGACTCAGTGTTTGCTGAACCAGACTAAGGGTAAAAGAATCCAGTTCATCAGGAGCAGCAGAATCTTGAAGTGAAATGGCACTACAATGCAAGACTTTCTGGCAACAAAACATGATCAGAGAATCATAGAATCAAAGTTAATTCAAGAAACTGCCAAAAAGAAAGTATTCTTTGTACTTTTTCTAGCACTGTAGTGAGATACCTTCAGCTCGATCTTCTCTGATACCAGCTCTTCAGTTCTCCAGTGTGCGTAGTCCTTCTCAGCTGTTAGTTTCCCATTCTGCATTAGATGCAAGAAAAGTATAATTTTTTTTAATATATTGATATTGTACCAGATTTCAACATCAGATATAAAATTCTCTTCTCGTTTTATTTAATTTATGTTGGCCCCTCTTACTTTTTAACTACCTCTGTTAGGTTCCTTCTGTTATTTATATCATTCTTAAACACAAAATGACAGGTAGGTGATTTACTCCCAGATTTCAAGCGTTTTTGATGATTGGCCAGTTAATAGAGGCATGAAAGTGGTGAGGGGTGACTCAACTGTCAAATGTTCCCTCCCTGTCGGTAAATAACAGGCCACTGATTACAGTACATAATGCATTGTAATGGTGGAATTAGGGTCAGTACTTTGCACAAAGTCAAAATTATTCAGTCACAATAAATCCATAGTCCTATTAATAATACATTTTGCTTTATTTGACCTATCATCCTTATTGTTATAAAACAGCATATCCTCCGACTCATCCTGAGCACAGGAGATGGGCTAGTATACAGACAAATAGATCTACGTGAATAATATATATTTTTTCCTACAACTGCATCTCCCCATTCCAGGAGCTCACCTCTTCCTGAAGCTGACAAATTCTTGTGCTCAGATTCTGATGCTCCTTTTCCTATTGAAAAAAGATTAGATTCCTGTCAAGAGAAAACCATGTTTTTCCATCATATTTTATTAAAATACTGTGGAATAATTCCAATCATCTCTGTAATTTTCAAGCTAGACCTTAGCCTATCTACTTCAATTCTGAAAGCTTAAATTAGCTTTGCATTGAGAAACCTAGGTAAAGGCAAAGCCCATAATGAAGGACCCCACCAAGGTTGTAAACAATAGGATAGAAGATGAAATAAATCAAAAAGTAGTGGTCAGATAATGCCAAGCTTTAAAAAGTCTGTAGCTTGTAAGAGGAAGGCCTAACTGATAGAAGTCAGGATTTCCACAGTTTTGAGGACCTGGGAAAGAATGAGTAGATGGCTGATGAGTTTTGATCTGCACACAGTGAGGAAATGGTGAAGAGGAAAAGCATGTAGGACTGCTTATTTTCAGTTTAGGAGAAACAAGAGGAAAGTTGAAAGGAGCACTGACCATAGTAATATTGATGACGGACATCAGTCCTTCACCTTTGTTTCTCAATAAAATAAATGCCGTTGTCAACTCCAGATTCAACTATTCCAATGTTCTTCTGGCCAGCATCCCATCATAGAATCATAGAAGTTACAACATGGAAACAGGCCCTTCGGCCCAACATGTCCATGTCGCCCAGTTTATACCACTAAGCTAGTCCCAATTTCCTGCACTTGGCCCATATCCCTCTATACCCATCTTACCCATGTAACTGTCCAAATGCTTTTTAAAAGACAAAATTGTACCCGCCTCTACTACTGCCTCTGGCAGCTCGTTCCAGACACTCACCACCCTTTGAGTGAAAAAATTGCCCCTCTGGACCCTTTTGTATCTCTCCCCTCTCACCTTAAATCTAAGCTTTGTAAACTTCAGCTCATCCTAAACTCTGCTGCACATATCCTTTCCTGCATCAAGTCCCACTCACCCATCGCCCCTATCCTTGCTGACTTACATGTGCTCCTGGTCCACCATTAACTTAGATTTAAAATTCTCATCCTCAAGCTTAAATTCCCTCCTCATCTCTATAATCTTCCCCAGCCCTACACACACCGCATTCCCCCCTCCCCCTCACTCATCCCTCTGATTCTGGCTTCTTGTGCATCCCCCTCTCCCTTTGCCCCAGCATTGGAAACTGTGCCTTCAGCCACCTAGGCCTCATGCTCTGGAATTCGCTCCTGAAACCCATGCACCTTTCCACCTCCCCCGCCTCCTTTAACATCCTCCTTAAAGACCACCTCTTTGATCAACATTTTAGTTATCCTAGTATTTCCTCCAGCTTGGCGTCCATTTTTTTTGAATACACGCTGTGAAGCACTTTGGGATGATCTTCTACGTTAAAGGTGCTTTATAAATGCAAGTTGCTGTTATTGTTGTTGTGCTGTTTCTTACAACACTGTCCTTCAAACTGAGGCCTGAGTTGAAGTCCAGCTAAGACAAAAGTAATGAAAGTCTCTACAGTTAGGTCACTTCTTCCACATTGACCTTGTGTTTGAATCCAGTCCAAATGTAAGGAATCTTACAACACCAGGTTATAGATCAAGTCCAGATGGAGCAAATGGTATATGTTCTCCAAGGACTTCTTTTCTTTTTTTAAGGACTGGGGTTAAATTCAACCTGTGCTGTGCTGATCTGAAACTTGGTTTGATCCCTGATCTGTGCTGATTTCAAAGGAATATAGGAATATACAAGTTCAAAAGAGACTATTGCAGTCCACCTGGTTGCAATTTGAGAAATGCAATACATTATTCTCTCTCTCATAGTCTCAATCACTTTCTCTGCCAAAGATCTATCCAGTATCCTCTTAAATTTCCCCAATACTATCTACCTCCTGTGTCTTCTTTGGGGAGTATGTTCCTTTTATCTCAGTTGAGGCTTTGCTCTTCGCCTACAATTGGCCTCAGAACACCTGGGCTAGCAAGGAGAAAAAGTATCATTCAGGGTTCAGCCACCCAATCACTATCCAGTGACCACTGCTGGAAAGTGTGCCTGTTGTCGCCAGGTGAGGACAGGATCAGGTTCAGCTGTGGTGCCCCTCACTGTAGAATAACCTGCTAACAATCACTATCAAGGCTCACACATGAAGAATAGCTGTTATCTATGGTATCGTACCCACGCATGAATCAGTGGGAGAGGGTGAAACAGAGGGGGGAGGAAACGGGAAGGAGGTATTTGTTTTCAATTAGCTACAAATAAATTTAAACCAGGCAAGAACTTTAAACGTCACCTAGCCTCAATGTTTTAAAAAAAGAAATTCAATCTTAAACCCAAACTGTGCTTATAGATACATACCAGTTGTCTGTTTTGAGCCTGTAGCTTATAATTTCTGTCCTCCAAGTTCTTCACAATGGATTTTAAATCCTCCAGTTCATTCTCTAGCAATTTTGCATGCAGCAGCACTTGTTGAGAGCTGCAGGGGATAACAAGCATCATTATTTAACAATCAGCAGTAGGCAGATCTGGGTTGAGAACATGGTTTGAATTTCATAAGGGGGGGCCACGTGGAAGCTACCTTCAAATGTGCTAATAGGATTCTGTTCTGCACAAGGAAACTTTATTCTGAACCTTGATGCATGCCGTGATTTTCCACCCATAATTGACAGAAAATCACAGGCTGGGTGGGGGTACACAATTTACCGAAGAGGAAAATCTTGAAATCTAATGAATCACTCACCATAGCCTTGCTGCTAACATCTATGTGTAACTGAAGCCCCAACTCCTGACGATGCATGGTCAAATAAAAGTACACAGTTAAAATGTCCTATCTGGTTAACACACTAAGTTTTTACAGTCCCCAACCCCCCACCAAGTCTAGAAAACATTGTTAATATAAGACTGGATCTTACTTCATTGGCAGGTTAGCAGTGAAGTGAGATATCCACCCACTCATCTGACACCACCGGCAACCTGTTCAAAATTCCTAAAAAAAGGATCTAATTTTGTATCTGATGCTGATTTATAGCAGTAATACTGCCTACTGAATGCACGCAGACATATGGATGAAAAATGTCCTTGCCAGTCACATTCCTTTAACTGCGTTCTCTCATTATAAAAGGAAAAGGTAGCGCATAACGAGAAGTACGGTAACTGGAGGAGGAACAGCAATTTTGAAAACTTTTAAGTTCACACAAGGAGGAAACTTTGGAGTCATCGGAAGACAAACAGGAGAGGCTGGAGGTGAGGTGCCAAGGTCAGGTTGGTAAAGGCAGAATAAGGGGGAGCACAGGTGGTTTCAGCTATATGTGAATTGTCCAAGTATAGCAATGCCCATGTCATTATTTCTTTAAGGAGCCGTGTGCTCACACAGCTAAGTAAGCTTTTGCTAGAGGGTGATTTAGAGGAAGAAGCCAGTCGCTCAAATGAATAACCAGGCTTATCAAATTCCTCAACTCTTGCTCATCCTCTCCATCATGGCATCTCACCTGTTCCAGTAGCTGCCTGAGACACCTACTTAGGAAGAAGTAATTAGTGAGTCAAAAGGATTTTAACTGGGTGAAGCACCAAACACCAATGGGAATAAGGGCCTGGGATTGGAAAGAAAATAAAGAACTTGCAACGAGAGAACACGTTTCATAACCTCAGGTCATCCCAAATGTACTTCTGCAGTGTAGTTATTTCTGTAATGTTGGGAAACTCAGCAACCAATTTGCTGACAACAAGATCTAACAAACAACAATGAGATAAATGACCACATAAACTGTATTAAGTATGTTGGTTAAGAGATAAATGCTGGCCAGAATACTGGGAGAACTCCCCTGCCCTTTTCTGAATAGTGCAATGGAATATTTTATGCCCAACTGAGGGGGCAGATAGGACCTCAGTTTAACATTTCAACTGAAAGATAGCAACTCAAAGTGCAGCACACTCTCAGTGCTGTACTGAAGTGTCAGCCTAGATTATATAAGCAAATCTCTGGAATGGGGCTTGAACCTTCTGAGCCAGAGACCAGAGTGCTACAACTGAGCTAACACTGCTACCTTGATGACTTATACTCACCAATTAGCATACAAGATTGCTTTTGAACACTTATATATGGATTCTTGAGCAAGCAATGCTTAACGACACTGCACTTCAAAAATACAAGCAGCTTCCCACAATATAGAAGTAAATACAATATCCTGTAGAAAGCTCTTATAGGAACACAGGAACAGGAGTAGGCCATTCAGCCCCTCGTGCCTGCTCCACCATTTGATAAGATCACGGCTGATCAGTGATCTAACTCCATATACCCGCCTTTGGCCATATCCCTTAATACCTTTGGTTGCCAAAAAGCTATCTATCTCACATTTAAATTTAGCAATTGAGCTAGTATCAATTGCCATTTGCGGAAGAGAGTTCCAAACTTCTACCACCCTTTGTGTGTAGAAAAGTTTTCCAATCTCACTCCTGAAAGGTCTGGTTCTAATTTTTAGACTGTGACCCCGACTCCTAGAATCCCCAACCAGTGGAAATAGTTTCTCTCTATCCACCCTATCTGTTCCCCTTAATATCTTATAAACTTCGATCAGATCACCCCTGAACCTTCTAAACTCCAGAGAATACAACCCCAATTTGTGTAATCTCGCCTCGTAACTTAACCCTTGAAGTCCGGGTATCATTCTAGTAAACCTACGCTGCACTCCCTCCAAGGCCAATATGTCCTTCCGAAGGTGCAGTGCCCAGAACTGCTCACAGTACTCCAGGTGCGGTCTAACCAGGGTTTTGTATAGCTGCAGCATAACTTCTGCCCCCTTGTACTCTAGTCCTCTAGATATAAAGGCCAGCATTCCATTAGCCTTATTGATTATTCATGACACTTCAATGATCTATGTACCTGTACCCCCAAGTCCCTTTGGACATCCACCGTTTTTAACTTTTTACCATTTAGAAAGTACAATGTTCTATCCTTTTTTGATCCAGAGTGGATGACCTCACATTTGCCTACATTGAATTCCATTTGCCACAGTTTTGCCCATTCACCTAATCTATCAATATCCCTTTGTAATTTTATGTTTCCATCTACACTGCTCACAATGCCACCAATCTTTGTGTCATCGGCAAACTTAGATATGAGACTTTCTATGCCTTCATCTAAGTCGTTAATAAATATAGTGAATAATAAAGGCCCCAAGACAGATCCCTGCGGGATTCCACTCGTCACATCCTGCCAATGTGAGTACCTACCCATTAACCCTACTCTCTGTTGCCTTTCGCTCAGCCGACTTCCTAACCAAGTCCATACTTTTCTCTCGATTCCATGGGCTTCTAACTTAGCTAACAGTCTCTTATGTGGGACCTTATCAAATGCCTTCTGAAAGTCCATATAAATAACATCCATTGACATTCCCCTGTCCACTACTTTAGTCACCTCTTCAAAAAATTCAATCAGGTTTGTCAGGCACGACCTACCTTTCACAAATCCATGCTGGCTCTCTCTGATTAACTGAAAATTCTCGAGGTGTTCAGTCACCTTATCCTTAATTATGGACTCCAGCATTTTCCCCACAACAGATGTTAGGCTAACTGGTCTATAATTCCCTGGTTTCCCTCTCTCTCCTTTCTTAAAAAGCAGGGTGACATGTGCAATTTTCCAATCTAGTGGGACAGTTCCTGAATCTAGAGAACTTTGAAAGATTATAGTTAGGGCATTTTCAATGTGCTCACCTACTTCCTTTAACACTCTGGGATGGAAACCATCTGGTCCTGTGGATTTGTCACTCTTTAGTGCTACTATTTTCTTCATTACTGTTGCTTTACTTATGTTAATTTTATCGAGTCCCTCTAATGCCGCCGGCTCCTGGCACAATGGTCTTGCGCAGCAGGCAGTAACACCAATGTAAAAGTGTTGGATTAGCAACCAGAAAGACTTGTTTCTTGCTGTACAAGAACTGCACATTGGGAACCAATGGCACTAGAACATTATAAAAGCAGCTTAATATATTTTTGTCAACATTACTCTGCTCTATCTGCATGTTACCAAATATAATGCAAATGTGTAAGTTCATTCAAGAAATGAACAATTCTGTCATTTCACCAATCCATTCATTATCAATTAAAATCAGTGATCTCCTTCTAAACTATACAGTTGAACTTCACTATAACAAACCCCTCGGGTCCGACAGAAAAGATCGTTATATCACTATAGTAGGGTTGGCGATTTGCTGCATCAGAAAAATGAAGAAACGACCAATTTAAATTGAACATCATTTTGTTCTGTTTAAAAAATTATACAGTGCACACTGCTTCATATTATTCATGCTTTTCTCAATGTACGCTGTTTCTACCTTGTTAACCAGTCCAAAAAGATTCTCAGTTCCAGGTAATGACTGTCTTCACACAGTTGATTGTCTTTCTGAACTCATCCGGTGAAGGGATAATTGGTTCTGTGCCTTCCAAGTCCTCATCACCAGAAGTTTCCTCATCCTCTCCCAGACTGAATTCAGTAATGTCTCATCACTCATAGATGCTCACATAGAGGCTTGGTTTCTACCAATTCCTGTACTTTTGTTTCTGAAATTCCTAGTGTATCGCATTCCTCTCTAACAGATGGCATCACCTTCTTTTGATCACCATTTTCTGCAAACCATCCAGCATGTTTAAAGTAGTTCACAAAACGCATTTCTGACACCTGCTCCCATGCTTTGTGTGTGACGTGCATGGCTTCCAGAATGTCGACCTGAATTTTTTTATCACTGTCCAAGTCGTTCACTTGCAGATGTGCGGGATACTGTCGATGACCAGCAGCACTTTACAGCGTTGAGACTGCATTTTTCTGTCCAACGATCTAATCCATTCAGTCCAGGTGTCTCCGGACATCCTGGCCTTATTGTTGTTCCTGGAAATTACTGGCAGCGTCTTTCCATTTTTAAAACACCTTGGATTTGCTACTCTACCAGTGAAAAAAGGGGGCAGACGATCAGTTCCATCCACGTTTCCTCATAGTAGAAGAGTAACTCGTTATTTGCTTTGTTTAGTGCCAGCACAAGAATCACCAGCATTGGCCAGAGTTTTATTGGGAAAGAGTTGATTCGTCAACATTATAAATGTCTCTTGGACTGTAGTTCTGCATAAGAGATTTGGTCAGAGGCCAGGAATATGAGGATGTGACTGCGAGTCAGGCAGGTATGGGGACCCAGGATGCAGTGATGGAGGAGCCTCAGCCTTTGACGTTGTCCAACAGGTACGAGGTACGAGGAACTTGCTACCGGTATGGATCAAATCAAAGACAGGGAGGATGGGCAAAATGACCATGGCACCGTGGTACAGGAGGCCATCCAAGTGGGGGGAGTGAAAAGCAATGTGGTAGTGGTAGGGGATAAGAACATAAGAAATAGGAGCAGGAGTAGGCCAATGGGCCCCTCGAGCCTGCTCCGCCATTCAACAAGATCATGGCTGATCTGATCCTAACCTCAAATTTAAATTCATGTCCAATTTCCTGCCCGCTCCCCGTAACCCCTAATTCCCTTTACTTCTAGGAAACTGTCGATTTCTGTTTTAAATTTATTTAATGATGTAGCTTCCACAGCTTCCTGGGGCAGCAAATTCCACAGACCTACTACCCTCTGAGTGAAGAAGTTTCTCCTCATCTCAGTTTTGAAAGAGCATCCCCTTATTCTGAGATTATGCCCCCTAGTTCTAGTTTCACCCATCCTTGGGAACATCCTTACCGCATCCACCCGATCAAGACCCTTCACAATCTTATATGTTTCAATAAGATCGCCTCTCATTCTTCTGAACTCCAATCTATTCAACCTCTCCTCATATGTCTGCCCCCTCATCCCCGGGATTAACCGAGTGAACCTTCTTTGTACTGCCTCGAGAGCAAGTATGTCTTTTCTTAAGTATGGTCACCAAAACTGTACGCAGTATTCCAGGTGCGGTCTCACCAATACCTTATATAACTGCAGCAATACCTCCCTCTTTTTATATTCTATCCCCCGAGCAATAAAAGCCAACATTCCGTTGGCCTTCTTGATCACCTGCTGCACCTGCATACTAACATTTTGATTTTCTTGCACTAGGACCCCCAGATCCCTTTGTACTGCAGTACTTTCCAATTTCTCGCCATTAAGATAATAACTTGCTCTCTGATTTTTCCTGCCAAAGTGCATAACCTCACATTTTCCAATATTGTATTGCATCTGCCAAATCTCCGCCCACTCACCCAGCCTGTCTATATCCCCCTGTAGGTTTTTTATATCCTCCTCACTCTCTACTTTCCCTCCCATCTTTGTATCATCTGCAAACTTTGATATGTTACACTCAGTCCCCTCCTCCAAATCGTTAATATAGATTGTAAAGAGTTGGGGACCCAGCACCGACCCCTGCGGAACACCACTGGCTACTGGTTGCCAGTCCGAGAATGAACCATTTATCCCAACTCTCTGCTTCCTGTTAGATAACCAATCCTCCACCCATGCCAGAATATTACCCCCAATCCAGTGATTCTTTATCTTGAGCAATAACCTTTGATGTGGCACCTTGTCGCATGCCTTCTGGAAGTCTAAATACAATACGTCCACTGGTTCCCCTTTATCCACCCTGTACGTTATATCCTCAAAGAACTCAAGCAAATTTGTCAGATATGACTTCCCCTTCATAAAGCCATGCTGACTTTGTCCTATTAAATTATGTTTATCCAAATGTTCCGCTACCGTCTCCTTAATAATAGACTCCAAAATTTTACCCACCACAGATGTTAGGCTAACTGGTCTATAATTTCCAGCCTTCTGCCTACTACCCTTTTTAAATAAAGGTGTTACATTAGCAGTTTTCCAATCTGCCGGGACCTTTGCCGAGTCCAGAGAATTTTGGAAAATTATTACCAAAGCATCCACAATCCCTACTGCCACTTCCCTCAAGACCCTCGGATGTAAGCCGTCAGGTCCAGGGGATTTATCCGCCTTGAGTCCCATTAATTTACTGAGTACCAATTCCTTAGTGATTTTAATCGTATTTAGCTCCTCCCCCCGTTTGTCCAGTGTTGGGATATTCTTAGTGTTCTCTACCGTAAAGACTGAAACAAAATATTTGTTCAGCATTTTTGCCATCTCCACATTTCCCACCATTAATTTCCCGGTCTCATCCTCTAAGGGACCTACGTTTGCCTTAGCCACCCTTTTTCTTTTTATATAACTATAGAAACTCTTGCTATCTGTTTTTATATTTTTTGCTAATTTATTTTCATAATCTATCTTCCCTTTCTTAATCAATCCTTTAGTTACTTTTTGCTGTCTTTTGAAGACTTCCCAATCTTCTATCCTCCTACTAAGTTTGGCTACCTTATATGTCCTTGTTTTTATTCAGATACTATCCTTAATTTCTTTACTTAGCCACGGATGGCTGTCATTTCTTTTACACCCTTTCTTCCTCAGTGGAATATATATTTTTTGAAAGTTGTAAAATAACTCCTTAAATGAACACCACTGCTCATGTACCGTCTTACCCTTTAATCTATTTTCCCAGTCCACTTTAATCAATTCCGCTCTCATACCATCATAGTCTCCTTTATTCAAGCTCAGTACGCTTGTTTGAGAACCAACCTTCTCACCCTCTAATTGGATATGGAATGTAACCATGTTATGGTCACTCATTCCAAGGGGATCCTTAACTAGGACATTATTAATTAATCCTGGCTCATTACACAGGACCAGGTCCAAGGTTGCCTGTCCCCTTGTAGGATCAGTTACATGCTGCTCAAGAAATCCAACCCTAATACACTCAATAAACTCTTCCTCAAGGCTGCCCTGCCCAATTTGATTTGTCCAGTTAATGTGATAGTTAAAATCCCCCATAATAATAGCTGTTCCCTTATTACATGCCCCGACTATTTCCTGATTAATACTTCCTCCAGCAGAGTTGCAACTATTAGGAGGCCTATATACTATGCCCACGAGTGTTTTTTTCCCCTTATTATTCCTTATCTCTACCCAAACTGTTTCATTGTCCCAATCCTTTGTCCCAATATAATTTCTCTGTATTACAGTGATTCCTTCCTTTATTAACATAGCCACCCCACCTCCCCTTCCTTCCTGCCGGTCCTTCCTGATTGTTAAATACCATGGCATATTTAATTCCCAGTCGTTGTCACCCTGCAGCCATGTTTCTGTAATGGCCACAAGATCATACCCATACGTAGTTATTTGTGCCGTTAACTCATCCATTTTGTTACGAATGCTATGTGCATTCAGATAAAGAACTTTCAAATATGTTTTGTGACACTTAGTTCCTGCTTTTTCCTTTTTTAACACTTTACCTTTTACTCCATACCTTCTGTCCCTTCCTGACACGCTTTCCTCTGTCTCCCTGCTCAGGTTCCCAACCCCCTGCCACAGCTTTGATGCTGGGTTAATCGCCTTACGCCTTCTAGTTTTTATTTTATCTGTCGTGCCTAAAGTACACTTTCTTTCCGCTGCTCTACGCTTTTCCCTTTCACTTGTTCTTGAACAACTGTTTGTACTATTTGTATTGTAGATTTCCCCTGGGTCTTCCCCTCTCTTGCTGCTCTCAACATTATTCTCTTCTGACTCCCCGCTCAGGTTCCCATCCCCCTGCCACTCTAGTTTAAACCTTCCCCAACAGCACTAGCAAACACCCCCACGAGGACATTGGTCCCGGTCCTGCTCGGGTGTAACCCGTCACGCTTGTACAGGTCCCACCTTCCCCAGAACTGGTCCCAATGTCCCAGGAATCTAAATCCCTCCTTCCTACACCATCCCTGCAGCCACGCATTCATCCTGTCTATTCTCCTGTTCCTATACTCACTGGCACGTGGCACCAGTAGTAATCCTGAGATCACTACCTTTGAAGTCCTGCTTTTTAATTTATCTCCTAACTCCTTAAATTCACTTTGCAGGACCTCATCCATTTTTTTTTACCTATGTCGTTGGTACCAATATGGACCACGACTACTGGCTGTTCACCCTCCCCCTTCAGAACGCCCTGCAGCCGCTCCGTGACATCCTTGACCCTAGCACCAGGGAGGCAACATACCATCCTGGAGTCACGTTTGCGGCTGCAGAAACGCCTATCTGTTCCCCTTACAATTGAATCCCCTATCACTATAGCCCTGCCACTCTTCTTCCTCCCCTCCTGTGCAGCAGAGCTACCCGTGGTGCCCCGAACCTGGCTGTTGTTGCTTTCCGCTGATAAGCCATCTCCCCCAACAGTATCTAAAGCAGAATATCTGTTTGAGAGGGAGATGGCCCCAGGGGACTCCTGCTCTACCTGCCTAGTCAGGGGGATCGATACAGTTCTCTGCAGCCACGACCGGGAGTCCCGAAGGCTGTGTTGCCCGCCCGGTTTAAATTTTACCAGTTTAAAAAGAAAAGTTAAGGCTGTAGAGCACAGTAGCAATTTGGATAAAAACAAGCATTGTGTCAGGAAGGGACTGTCTTAAATTTTCAATCATGCCGCTGCATAAAGTGAGAAGTTTTCGATGCCTAAAGAACAAATTTTTCGGCCTTTGCACGTAACACATCGCCCAGCAGTGGAATGTAATTCTATTCTCTCTGGCTGTTTTAATCCAGCGATAGACTCCTTCATCAAGATCTTTGTGAGTCGCAATAAGGATTTGTTTTCTCTGGATCAGCGTTTCATTCAACAAATGCAGACTTGATTTTTCCTCTGTTGGCCCACACGGCTGCAACTCTTTGCTAAGCCGAGTTCTTTGCAGATTGTGGCTTGCGATTTTCCTTGTTGGCCCAAATCATCGATGATTTCAAGTTTTCTTTTCAGAGACAAAGATGTTCTCTTACTCGCCATCTTCACTACGTTGCCTGGCTGTAGTTGCCTCGTTGCAGTTTGTGTGCAAGTAGTGAATGCATACGTCTTGCAAGACTCGCACTACAATTGGTTATCTTTCAATTAGCCCTCAGCATGAATTCCATCGTTGTATCCGCGTCGGTGTGGTCAACCCTGCCTAAGTGCTCATTGTAGTTGGGCTGAATGCCATTCTGATCACTGAAAACCAGGTGTTCATTATAGTGAAGTTAGACTATATTTTAAACTAACAACCATTTGTGATACTGATATTTAATCATACTGATATTTAATCATACTGATATTTAATCATGTGCTTTATACTGATATTTTCTGACCTTAGGCTTGATACTTTTTCACCCTGCCACAGTACAGACTTTTTAGCCATTCTATTTCAAGCTACCTTTTGAGTTTGCTTTTCAGTTCAAAGATTTCCTCAGTCAGACGTGCATTTGCTTCCTCAAGCCCCTCCACTGATCTCTGTAGTTTTGCATTTTGATCCACCAACTTCCTGTTTGTGTATCCCAGACACTCAATGTCATTGATCAGCTCAGTAGTCTCTCTTGAGAAAAAAAGTTAAATTTAAAAGATATTTTCAAAGGCAATGTTTGAAGACCCTCACTCTCATATCAGGATGTGTGATGTTAATGAATACAAGTATTCCACATTTGATAGATTGTTTCACCCAATTTTCTCCCCTCATCTCATTGTCTGAACATCTCTTTAATGGGGTATGCTTCCAGGCAAGCTACTTGCCTTCTGGTACCTCACTAAAGTGGTTATTTTTCATAAGTTAATATTATTTTAATAAATGAATGCAAGGAAGCATGGCAGAGTAGAACACTGGTATTCAAAGGCAACATCCTAATGGAAGACATACGAGGTTAAATTGATTAACCCCCGAAAATGGGCACCTGAATCGCGGTGCGTGATTAACCTGCGCCTGGTCGATGAGACGCAGGCAGCACTTAACATTCGTGCGGCCTGCTGTTTTACATGATTGCTGCGTGCAGCCAGCACTACCTACGCTGTTGAGTGGCTGCTAACCAGGAGGGGGCCCAGATATTGCAAGTGGCTAGCACCACTTAAAGGCAGTCTGCACCTCTTAAAGGGGAGGTGCACTGAGGCTGCAGAAAGCTGTGGGACTCAATGGTGAAGTGGATCTGTGCCACAATATAGTGAAGCATGGTGACGATGGGAACTCTGGAATTTTTAATGAGCAACAACTTGGCTGCTGAAAGTTTGCGGGACTCTCACATTTTCAAAATATCAGATACGGATCTGAACTGAGATCAGAAATCGCACAGGTAAA
Organism: Heptranchias perlo; assembly: GCF_035084215.1. NCBI lineage: Eukaryota > Metazoa > Chordata > Chondrichthyes > Hexanchiformes > Hexanchidae > Heptranchias > Heptranchias perlo. The sequence continues at coordinate 558,769 of NC_090364.1, forward strand.
ACACAGATGCAGGTCCTATCCCTATGTTTGCAAACTGTTGAGTTCTTTCAAAACATTGAAAAAAGATAGCTCACAACTACATCCCACATCCTCCAATCTACATGCCAGGCCCTGCCAATCTACCGATCTGAGTTTGTATTGGGCCTGTGAGAGAGTGTGCACCAAGGTTCTCTGATGATACACTAGAGGTCTTGGTGCAAGAGGTGGATAGAAGGAGGGGCATGCTTATTTCCACATAGGGTGCAAGAGGCCCTCCAGACATATGCTCCTGAGGCAGTGGAAGACAGCGGGGGACGAAATCAATGCCAGTAGTATAACAGTACAGGAAGTTGGTGGATGCAGTACAGGAAGAAGTGCAACGATTTGACACGAGAGGTCAAGGTGAGTGAGTTCAACCGTCAAATGGCATTTCCTACCAACTGCATCAGTAGCCGCATCCACTGCTCCACGCACTACACCCCCCATCACCCATGTACCAACAAACTCTTTCAATCAGTACTCAACTCTTCTAATCAGATGCTTCAGGCTCGATTTTCCAGTGAAGTAACAGGTGCATTGGGGGCAGAAAGGTTGGAGCCTGGCTCCAACCCACAGATTTCCGGGTTCCTCATTAACACGTCTGCATGCGTGCGCGCGCGCCTCCTGTATGCCGAAGTCCCACCGGCAATTAAAGCCGGTGGGATGATCATTTACATAGCTGTTGAGGTAGTTTAAGTACTTGAAGTACTTAATTTTCTCCACATTTTGGCAGGGTTGCGATTTTGAAGCATCCTCAGAGTGTTCCTCATGCTGTGGGAAACACTCCATGTCGCGACAGATGTGTTTCAGCCAGCAGCCAGTGGGAGATTCAAATGCTTATTTGACAGGTGGGGAGAAAAGGTCACTTATTGCAGCAAGGCACTCTTGTTGTTTCAGACAAAGTTTTGGCTGCAAGATCTTTGTGTTTGCACTGAAAATTCTTACTTTCCACTCAAAATCCTGCTGTTCAAACATATTGAACTACTTTTCGACCCCTTCAAACTCACACCGTCAGGATGGGGGGGAGGGGCGCCATGGCTGCATTCACCACTACATCTGAGGACGAACAACATCACCAGCCTCACCAGGCACGGCGTCCACCTCCGCCACGTGGAGCTACACAACACAGTGTTGCGCCACAGGCACCTGCACAAGAGCACAGAGGGAAACAACAGAGAGGGGCACCACTTGAGGAGGCCCTATCCACATATGCCACCCACGTTGAGGAGGAGCCGGAGGAGGAGGAGGCGGTGGAGGAGCAGGAGCAACAGCAACCCATGGGCAGAGCAGCAGTCATCTGGCTGCTCATGATGCCAGAGTCACTGATATGTGAACAGTTCTCCTAACATCAGACAGTGTTATGGGCCAGTCCTCACACCACCTGGATAGAGCAACACCCACACCAGAAACCCCCCCCCCACCCCCAGCCCTCTCTGCACAAAACAGGCCTGCAACTACACATGCACCCATTGTAGAGTGACCCAATGGGTGGCCTCAAGTGTCACCGTTCATGGTGAACCTCATGAAAGGGCCCCATTACAGAAGGCAGTCAAGAATGGGCAGGAATTGGCAGTAGTGGTGACAATAATAATATTTAATAACAAAAAGCTAATAGAAATAAAAAACATGACCAACTGTCAAACATCCTAGTGCATACACTTAGTGCTTACAAAACCTTCGCCTTTCTCTTCTGACTACTTCTACGTGGTGCAACCCTTGTAGCTGTAGCAGAGGTAGTGGCAGGTTGCTCTTGTGCATGCCCTGACTGATTAGATGCTTTGGGTCTACACCCTCTGGGTTTTGGTGCCCATGAGGGCCCCTCTAAAGACTGCTCCACCTGCACCTGTGCAGGGGCAGACTCGGCCACCTGGAGAGAAGGCAACATTGCGGGTACTGGTTGAGAGGGGGGCAACAGGTGAGATGTGGGAGCGCTTTGAGTGGCGTCCCCACTTCCATGTCCCCTTTCGCCATCATCCCTCCCCTGGGCCAGGCCCACATCATTCCTACCACTCTGCTGGACAACAGTTTGGACGACATGTGTGAAGCCTTGTAAGGCCAGTGCTAGTGTATCTGCCTGCCTGTTTAAGGCGGCAGAATGCTGTCCACTGTGAGTCCAAACGGCCGTTGTCAGGGCCTGAATGGGCTCATTTGTGAGCCGTGCCTGAAGCTCAATGGAGGCTAGCCTTCTCTCCATCGCAGACATTCCCGCACTTACCCGTGACAGTATCTCACGGAGTTGCTCACGTCCCTGTGACAGTATCTCAGAGATTCCCTCCCGTACCTGTGCCACCATTCCACTCATGCAGAAGTTGGAATCCTCCATCCTCTGTGTATTGTGGAGAGTGCGTGTGGCACCTGTTCCAGCACCTCGCAAATTGTGCTGCTGTCCCTCGATCATTCTCCTTTTAAAGGATGGCCCCCAGGGTTCATCATCTCCGTCCAGCTGAGCAGAGCTTGGAGCAGAGTGCTCCCACAGACGCAGACTCTCCGCAGCTGCCTCTGCCACCAGTGTTTGCTCGTGCTCACATGTGTGTGGTAACTTACCAAGTGCCAACCCAACTAACTGAGGACTAGGACCTACCAAGGTGTGAGTATCTGCGCTGGTGGATGGCTCGCTCAGATGTGACGGTGCACCCTCAGAGGCCAGCAGGTCCTCTGAGGAATCACCCTCTGCCGTCACAGTGGTCGCTGATGGCCCTGTAAAAGAACAGAAGGCAATATTAAGCATGATCACAGATGTGTCATGTTGCGATGAGCATACTGAGGTGCTGAAGATGGCAAGGCATGTTAACATCAATTCACATTGTGTGTGCTGAATGTTAAAGTTATGTCACCAGACGTTTGTCGGATGCCAGTCTCGGCGTCCCCGATGGACAGGCACTTGAGGGTTTGGCTGAGCTCCAGCGCCTCCTTCTCCGCGTCTGTGAGAACGACGATTTGTTGAGCCCACACTCCGGTCCTCGCCCTCTCCCGTGCATTCTGGGCTCTCCTCCTATAAGGGGAGAAAGTACAGACGCTTGAGTGAGTGATGGTCACGTGGCCAACCGATGAATGCATTGGTTGGGTGCAGCTGACCGTGAAAGAGATGCTTCAGAGGGTGAATATGAGACAGAGCTATGACATTGCAGGAGGACTGGGTTGATAGTGGTGGGATGACTAATGGGGAGGTGAGGAAGTGCTGATAAGTTGAGGATGAACCTTAAGTGGGTGTGGGGAGTGATGTGGTATAGTGTTGGCAGTGCAGAATGAGTTGGGTGATCGGGGCGCTGATGTGGAAGACGGAATGTAGGAGAATCAGTAAGTGTACTCACTTTGGCTGACCTAGTTAGGTCATTGAAGCGCTTCCTGCACTGGACCCAGGTGCGGGAGATGTTGCTGCTGCTGGTGACCTCCTCTGCCACCTCGAGCCAGGCCTTCTTGGTGGCAGAGGCAGGCCACTTCCTCCCGTCTGCTGGGTAGAAGACATCCCTCATCCTCCTCACCCCATCCATAGCACCTGGAGTGAGGCATCGCTGAATCTTGGAGCAGCCTTGCCCCTGTGCTGTTCCATTGTGTTGTGTGGGTGTTTGCCCCAGGAGCAGCCATTGGAGGACTGCCCCTTTAAATAGAGCTCCTCCAGCTGACAGCCTGTGATGCGGGTGCGCAGTCTGCCCGCTGCGCAGCTTTCAGACGGCAAACCCGGAAGCCATGTTAAGTGGCTCCAATTGACTTGCGATTGCGTGGGAAACGGACATTTTTTATTGGGCGGGTTACCAGTAATAACCCGCCCCCCAACGCTGCCATCCCGCCTCCACGCTAATATCGGGGCCTTCATCTCACCCTCACGCATTACCACTGTTGCAAGCCGCACACCCACAACTCTCAGGTCACACACTGGCAGCTATTCAGCCATGACAGCCACATCACCCAAACACCTTCTAGGACTCTAACACAAGTCCTGCAAGGTGGCGCATTAACAGGAGGCAGCAAGTGTCAGTGGCTCCATGGAACATGAACCTGCTGTCCTCTCTCAGGATGACAGCATTAGTCACACCCCTGCCACTCTGCAAGTGCCCTTCCTGTTGCCTGTCAGCTAGCCAGCACTCCCTTTAGAGTAATGAAACATTATAGGAACATAGGAACAGGAGTAGGCCATTTAATCCCTCGAGCCTGTTCCACTATTCAATGAGATCATGGTTGATCTGTGACCTAACTCCATATACCAGCCTTAGCCCCATATCCCTTAATACCTTTGGTTAACAAAAATCTATCAATCTCAGATTTAAAATTAACAATTGAGCTAGCATCAACTGCTGTTTGCGTGTAGAAGAGTTTCCTAACTTCACTCATGAAAGTCCTGGCACTAATTTTTAGGCTATGTCCCCTCATCCTAGTATTTAAGTATCGGAGACCTCCAAAAACAGGTACAAATGCATCAGCAGCTAGAAACAATAATCCAGCAACGAACCTGTAACTCCTGCATGATCCCTTCATACAGCACTGGTGGGGTCAGGAGGTCCTCCGTGCCATTTAAGACCTGTTCAGCTGTGTGAGGTTAAGACAGTGCATTGGCTGGAGAGTGGAGTTCTAAAATCGTATATGTCCCTTTAAATCAGCGTTGCCCACTGATCTACCACGTAATCTCCCTACTTTACATGCTGCCCGCGTTCGTTAAGTGCCTTTAGCAATATGGTGTCTTGCGCACGTCATGCCGGAAGTCTGCGTGCATCTCAGATGTCACTTTTGGTGCCTCGGAGTCCGCATAACGCCTACACAATGGGCACAACGTGGCCCAATTGAGCCCCCATAGGCTTCTATCTGGGATTCCACAGAGAGCTCCTGAACTCCGCTGTCCCAACAAAAGAAAGTAATTACTCAAGGAATAAAAACCAGAGGAATATCCACCCAATTCACATACACAAATCTATTTGCAAATGCCCAGAGCATTCTTGCCTTCCCCTTTCCCCACTAGGATATGGTACAACATGAGTTATCATCTCAAATCTGTAAAATATAGCTTTTCCTACTAGCCCCAAATTCAAGTGACATAGTTAAGTCACACAGATCAGAAGACCCTCAGTTTGATTTTCAGTCTCTGGTGAGTTAGCTCATCTTAGCTAGGGTGGCAATGGAGGCACTACAGCTGGCCTCAGGGCTACGGAAGGGGAAACATTATTATTCAGTCACCCTTACTGGAAAGTATGCATGCATGGACATCAGCTGAGAACATGATTGGGCTCAGCTCTAATATTCTCCATGAAAGCTTGATTAAGAACAGTAGCACTCTTGTCTAAATCAGAAATTCATTGAGTTCAAGGCCCACTCCAGGACTTGAGCACAAAATCTAGGCTAACACTTCAGTGCAGTGCCGAGGGAGAGCTGCACTGCTGGACATGCCAACATTTGGATCAGATGTTAACCCCAGGCTCAATCTACCTATTTAGATGGACGTAAAAGATCCTAGGCAGGTTTCTCCTATTTGGCGTACAGTAGTAACGAGATTGGACCTCCACCCACCACTCCGACTCCTCCCCAGCCCCGACCCATTTCCCTGGGTCCAGGGTCATTGGATATGCATAGCGAGCTCCTGGCAGGATTGTGGCAAGGGGAGCCAGCCACTGAACATTCCTAATGGTTCTGCAGTGGAATTGCCACTGCAGCACCAAAAGAGACAGCTGGGCATTGAAAGGGACTATTGAGCCCTAAAGACCAATACAGCTTCAACCTTGTAGGCCTCGGCAGATACCAAGGCCTATACAGGTAAGTGAGTGAGGGTGTATGTGGAGGGAGAGGAAGCCTTTCCTCAACCCTCTCCCTCCATTGCTGACCTTGGGGCCACCATCCTGGCTTACCACCACCTTCCACATGGCAGTCCTGGGAAGTAGCGGTAACTGGGATGGATGGGAGGGAACCTGAGGCCTGCTCCCCACTAGCATTTGCATGCAACGGGCTGGGAAGAAATAGCGGTCCTGGCCATGGGACGGGGGAACAAAACTGAGGTTAGGGCAATGAGGTAGCGGTAGGCCTGACCACCACAAATGCTTCATTATCCACTGCTATCCCGCCACATTTCAAGCAGGATCATGAAAGAGAATATAGCTTTTCACGTTACTATTCAAAGGAAAGCAGCCAACGCTCCAAGGGTCATAAGGACATAAGGAATAGGAGCAGGAGTAGGCCAATCGGCCCCTCGAGCCTGCTCCGCCATTCAATAAGATCATGGCTGATCTGATCCTAACCTCAAATCTAAATTCATGTCCAATTTCCTGCCCGCTCCCCGTAACCCCTAATTCCCTTTACTTCTAGGAAACTGTCGATTTCTGTTTTAAATTTATTTAATGATGTAGCTTCCACAGCTTTCTGGGGCAGCAAATTCCACAGACCTACTACCCTCTGAGTGAAGAAGTTTCTCTTCATCTCAGTTTTGAAAGAGCAGCCCCTTATTCTAAGATTATGCCCCCTAGTTCTAGTTTCACCCATCCTTGGGAACATGCTCACCGCATCCACCCGATCAAGCCCCTTCACAATCTTATATGTTTCAATAAGATCGCCTCTCATTCTTCTGAACTCCAATGAGTAGAGTCCCAATCTACTCAACCTCTCCTCATATGTCTGCCCCCTCATCCCCGGGATTAACTGAGTGAACCTTCTTTGTACTGCCTCGAGAGCAAGTATGTCTTTTCTTAAGTATGGTCACCAAAACTGTACGCAGTATTCCAGGTGCGGTCTCACCAATACCTTATATAACTGCAGCAATACCTCCCTCTTTTTATATTCTATCCCCCGAGCAATAAAAGCCAACATTCCGTTGGCCTTCTTGATCACCTGCTGCACCTGCATACTAACATTTTGATTTTCTTGCACTAGGACCCCCAGATCCCTTTGTACTGCAGTACTTTCCAATTTCTCGCCATTAAGATAATAACTTGCTCTCTGATTTTTCCTGCCAAAGTGCATAACCTCACATTTTCCAATATTGTATTGCATCTGCCAAATCTCCGCCCACTCACCCAGCCTGTCTATATCCTCCTCACTCTCTACTTTCCCTCCCATCTTTGTATCATCTGCAAACTTTGATATGTTACACTCGGTCCCCTCCTCCAAATCGTTAATATAGATTGTAAAGAGTTGGGAACCCAGCACCGACCCCTGCGGAACACCACTGGCTACTGGTTGCCAGTCCGAGAATGAACCATTTATCCCAACTCTCTGCTTCCTGTTAGATAACCAATCCTCCACCCATGCCAGAATATTACCCCCAATCCAGTGATTCTTTATCTTGCCACATCAAAGATTATTATCTTTGATGTGGCACCTTGTTGAATGCCTTCTGGAAGTCTAAATACAATACGTCCACTGGTTCCCCTTTATCCACCCTGTACGTTATGTCCTCAAAGAACTCAAGCAAATTTGTCAGACATGACTTCCCCTTCATAAAGCCATGCTGACTTTGTCCTATTAAATTATGTTTATCCAAATGTTCCGCTACCGTCTCCTTAATAATAGACTCCAAAATTTTACCCACCACAGATGTTAGGCTAACTGGTCTATAATTTCCAGCCTTCTGCCTACTACCCTTTTTAAATAAAGGTGTTACATTAGCAGTTTTCCAATCTGCCGGGACCTTTGCCGAGTCCAGAGAATTTTGGAAAATTATTACCAAAGCATCCACAATCCCTACTGCCACTTCCCTCAAGACCCTCGGATGTAAGCCGTCAGGTCCAGGGGATTTATCCGCCTTGAGTCCCATTAATTTACTGAGTACCAATTCCTTAGTGATTTTAATCGTATTTAGCTCCTCCCCCCGTTTGTCCAGTGTTGGGATATTCTTAGTGTTCTCTACCGTAAAGACTGAAACAAAATATTTGTTCAGCATTTTTGCCATCTCCACATTTCCCACCATTAATTTCCCGGTCTCATCCTCTAAGGGACCTACGTTTGCCTTAGCCACCCTTTTTCTTTTTATATAACTATAGAAACTCTTGCTATCAGTTTTTATATTTTTTGCTAATTTATTTTCATAATCTATCTTCCCTTTCTTAATCAATCCTTTAGTTACTTTTTGCTGTCTTTTGAAGACTTCCCAATCTTCTATCCTCCTACTAAGTTTGGCTACCTTATATGTCCTTGTTTTTATTCAGATACTATCCTTAATTTCTTTACTTAGCCACGGATGGCTGTCATTTCTTTTACACCCTTTCTTCCTCAGTGGAATATATATTTTTTGAAAGTTGTAAAATAACTCCTTAAATGAACACCACTGCTCATGTACCGTCTTACCCTTTAATCTATTTTCCCAGTCCACTTTAATCAATTCCGCTCTCATACCATCATAGTCTCCTTTATTCAAGCTCAGTACGCTTGTTTGAGAACCAACCTTCTCACCCTCTAATTGGATATGGAATGTAACCATGTTATGGTCACTCATTCCAAGGGGATCCTTAACTAGGACATTATTAATTAATCCTGGCTCATTACACAGGACCAGGTCCAAGGTTGCCTGTCCCCTTGTAGGATCAGTTACATGCTGCTCAAGAAATCCAACCCTAATACACTCAATAAACTCTTCCTCAAGGCTGCCCTGCCCAATTTGATTTGTCCAGTTAATGTGATAGTTAAAATCCCCCATAATAATAGCTGTTCCCTTATTACATGCCCCGACTATTTCCTGATTAATACTTCCTCCAGCAGAGTTGCAACTATTAGGAGGCCTATATACTATGCCCACGAGTGTTTTTTTCCCCTTATTACTCCTTATCTCTACCCAAACTGTTTCATTGTCCCAATCCTTTGTCCCAATATCATTTCTCTGTATTACAGTGATTCCTTCCTTTATTAACATAGCCACCCCACCTCCCCTTCCTTCCTGCCTGTCCTTCCTGATTGTGAAATACCCTAGCATATTTAATTCAGTCGTTGTCACCCTGCAGCCATGTTTCTGTAATGGCCACAAGATCATACCCATACGTAGTTATTTGTGCCGTTAACTCGTCCATTTTGTTACGAATGCTACGTGCATTCAGATAATGTTGGGTCCTGCCCAACATTTAGCCTTCAATCAACAACTTCAAAAAAAAATTAGCCTCTCATTTATCTTTTTGTGGGACATTACAGTGTGCAAATTGGCTGTTGTATCTGCTAACAAAACAATAACTATAATTCAAAGTAATTCATTTACTGTGAAGCATTTAGGACATCTTGAGGATGTAAAAAATGCTGTATAAAAGCAAGTTTTTTTTTTAAAAGATTGAATAGCCTTTTGACACATACTGAAGAATGGCGACTTGAATGAGTTACTGGATGGCTGCAGGCACCAATGGAATCTCACCCTGCCAAGAATCCGCACTCTCAGGAGAGGAGAGCAAACCTCGAACCATGCTGTACCAAACCTTTGTACAGTACTGAAGCTTCAAGCCAACCACTTCCTCACTTTAGGAATGCATTTATTTCCCCTCATCCTTTGATTGCTTCAAAGCTTTCTGTCTTCATCTACTGACCCATAATTATATGGCTTGAGAAAAATGTGAGCTGCCAGACACGTAGGAGCTGCAGTTGATAGAAATCACTGGTCCACAAGAAAGAAACACAATGAGTTACATCTTCTAATTCCATTGCGCCTGATCCCAGATGGTACTAGGGTGGGCCCATACACATTGGGCCACATCTCCACCCATCAGAATGCCAATTATGTGTATCTGTCAGAAGTGACAGCAAAGGTATGAAGCACCCATCCACACAGCAGATGATGATAAAAGACCATGGGAAGACAGCGGGGCAGCAGGATTAGTTTTGGGCCCTGAGCTCTTCAGCATATGTCTGCTGCCTCTCCAGCAACATCTATATCCTCAGGTGCCACCTGTATCCCCTCCTGACTAGTTTGCAATCTTGGTGTCCTATTTGACCCTGATGAACTTCCGACCACATATCTGTGCCATCACCAAGACCGCCTACTTACACCTCTTATAACATCACCCGTCTCCGCCCCTACCTCAGCTCATCTGCTGCTGAAACCCTCATCCATGCCTTTGTTACCTCTAGACATGACTATTCCAATGTTCTCCTGGCCGGCCTCCCATCTTCCACCATAAACTTGAGCTCATCCAAAACTCTGCTGCACGTATCCTAACTCACACCAAGTCCCATTCACCCATTACCCCTATGCTCGCTGACCGACAATGGCTCCCGGTCTGGCAATGCCTCTATTTTAAAATTCCAGCCTTGTTTTCAAATCCCTCTATGGCCTCGCTCCTCCCTATCTCTGTAACCTCCTCCAGCCCACAACCCTCTAAGATCTCTGCGCTCCTGCAATTCTTGGCTCTGGCGCATCTCTAATTTTAATTGCTCCACCATTAGGGGCCCTGCCTTCAGTTGCCTAGGCGCTAAGCTCTGGAATTCCCTCCCTAAACCACTCCACCTGTCTCCTCCTTTAAGACGCTCCATAAAACCTACCTCTTTCACCAAGCTTTTGGTCACCTGTCTAATATTTCCTTATGTGACTTGGTGTCAAATTTTGTTTAGATAATGCTTCTGTGAAGCGCCTTGGGACGTTTTACTACATTAAAGGTGCTATATAAATGCAAGTTGTTGTTGTAGCTGTGCTTGGTGTTTCACCATGTGTTGCCCCTTATTCTCACTGCCTAGGCCATCCTGGATGGTTATCTGTGCTGGTGCTTGTATGGGTGTGAGACAATGATGGGATGGGTGACTGTGGAATGGAAGCTGATAAATATCAGGGTCTCGTTTCCGTTACCTGATCTTACATAGGAACAGGAGTAGGCCATTCAGCCCCTCGAGCCTGCTCCGCATTTGATAAGATCATGGCTGATCTGTGATCTAACTCCATATACCTGCCTTTGGCCCATATCCCTTAATAACCTTTGGTTGCCAAAAAACTATCTATCTCACATTTAAATTTAGCAATTGAGCTAGCATCAATTGCCATTTGCGGAAGGGAGTTCCAAACTTCTACCACCCTTTGTGTGTAGAAATGTTTTTGAATCTCACTCCTGAAAGGTCTGGCTCTAATTTTTAGACTGTGCCCCCTACTCCTAGAATCCCCAACCAGCCGAAATAGTTTCTCTCTATCCACCCTATCTGTTCCCCTTAATACCTTATAAACTTCGATCAGATCATCCCTGAACCTTCTAAACTCTAAGAGAATACAACCCCAATTTGTGTAATCTCTCCTCGTAACTTAACCCTCGAAGTCCGGGTATCATTCTAGCAAACCTACGCTGCACTCCCTCCAAGGCCAGTATGTCCTTCCAAAGGTGCGGTGCCCAGAACTGCTCACAGTACTCCAGATGCGGTCTAACCAGGGTTTTGTATAACTGCAGCATAACTTCTGCCCCCTTGTACTCTAGTCCTCTAGATGTAAAGGCCAGCATTCCATTAGCCTTCTTGATTATTTTATGCACCTGTTCATGACACTTCAATGATCTATGTACCTGAACCCCCAAGTCCCTTTGGACATCCACCGTTTTTAACTTTTTACCATTTAGAAAGTACCTTGTTCTATCCTTTTTTGATCCCAAGTGGATGACCTCACATTTGCCTACATTGAATTCCATCTGCCACAGTTTTGCCCATTCACCTAATCTATCAATATCCCTTCGTAATTTTATGTTTTCATCTACACTGCTTACAATGCCACCAATCTTTGTGTCATCGGCAAACTTAGATGAGACTTTCTATGCCTTCATCTAAGTCGTTAATAAATATTGTGAATAATTGAAGCCCCAAGACAGATCCCTGCGGACTCCACTAGTCTTCCTTTGCTTGTTGCTGGGGTTTCCCTCTGGTGACAGAAAAAGAGGAGAGGTCAGCAGGAATTGTATAGGTGGCCAGTGGCCAAAACACTTTCAGAACAAATTGGACTGTCAAATTACATTTGAGCAGTTGCAATAGAGTACAGTTGTAGCCTGATCAATCTGCAGCTGGCACCTCTCTTCCTATTTCTCCATCTCCAACTGCTGCTCAATTCTTTGCTAGCAATTTCAGGTTTCCTCTTCAAGTGGGGCAAAAGAATGGCACCCTTGAAGCCTTCCCCCTGGTGGTACTTCATTGCCTGGGATTGAAAGCAGTCTTCTCCTTTAACAGATAGTTGACAGAGTGAATGCATTTGGATTGCCAGCTTATAGAATTGAATCCAAGTGTGAGTGAGCATCCTTAATGGGTATATGGACAGGTGCAGGAACGTGGGAACAGGGTCTTTCAATTCATCCAGGATTATGAGGCTGTAAGCAAAGGAATAGTTGCAGGAAGAGACAGGGATGTTAAGGGTCTTGTGCTTCTTCATGGGCATTTCATGGATGAACTACATTGTGTGGCACACACAGAGGACAAGATTGGTACTAAAGGCAAATCTGCTACAAAGAAAGTCTTGTTTGAAGTAAGTACTGTATCTTTTAAGCCTGGCCAACTTTATGAGGTCATTGAACTCCTCCTGGCATTGCTTGCATGTTGATGGGCAGTCACTGCCACAGCCAACTCATTCCAATGGGCCATCACTACAGCCTTCATGGGGCTCCTCCCCTTCATTCCCAAAATCTGATTCCTCCTCTACTGCAATCTGACAGCAAGACTTCCACTATGCCTCTGAAAATTGTGACTCTCTGGCCCAAATAATTTGACTGACATTTTCTGGTACTCTAACTTGACTTAAGATCAAAATGGTTGCACTAGATTTTGAAGCGACTGTAGTCACTTCAATGCTGCAGCAGCAGCACATGGTTTTCTTCCTACCAGAGGTGGGCTACCAATAGATGGTGCTAATTGTGCTGGCAGCCCACCTACAATAGTGAGCACACGTCGGAGAGGAAAAATGGGTAGAGGTGACAGTCCTTTGTGTTCTTATGTACCACATACACACATATTTGTTCATAGTCAGTTTGTAAAATAAAGCTTTCACAAAAAACTAGTTTCATTGTTTCTAATTTCAAGTCCGATAGTTACATAGATACTTACAGGTTTCCTCTGTTCACATCACCTCCATACCCTTCCAGTTGCCCTGAAGTTGTATCAGATTTCTTATCTGGAAAAACATTATTTTTTAAAATTGGTTAATAGCCAATAATCATTAAACACAAATGTTAATTCCGTAATCCCATGATTTCAGAAGAGAAGCCATACTCAAAGAGAAATGGGTCAGAAATAGAATATGGCAGCCCTGATTCTCCAACCTATGCTCCCTGTGAGCACAGCTACATGCTGGGAATGCAGAATTAGCCCTATAACGTAATTTCAGAAAATTCACCATGTCTAATTTTTGAATATTATTGCTATAGACATCCGTAATCTTGTTTCCCCATTATAAGCAGAGCTTCAAGCCTTCACTGGCCAGTGGAAACAAACCCCTATAGCTGAAAATATCAACTTCATTACCCCCTCTTCACCAATTAACATTTAAAGATTGGTACGTCATCATACAAACCTGTCTGCAAAATACAAATGTTTTCTATGGATGTGGCCTCTTCATTCTTCCCACTGGAGAGCCTAGAGAGATTACATTTTCAATAATCAAGCCATTATCTTCTTTACAACTTAAACACTAGAAAGTGTATACCACCAAGTCTCATCACAAACCAGGGACCTTCCTAACCTATATGGCTCAGTATCACTAAAAAATGCATTTAACCAATGAACCATTAGAGCACTTCGTATTTTCTATTATTTATTACAAACAGTTTTTTCTTCAGGAATACCGTGGGGCTGCTTGAAAGAGCCAGATCTCCAGCTATGTTCTCAAATGCTATCGGAGTGAGGAGTTGGGTGCTGATAAGGTAAATGGAAGAAAAGTATTTGCAGCCTAACCCTATCCTTTCTTTCCATACAGACAGACTTCCTGCTCTTTTCCTCTAATTAGTGATAGTGCAAAATGCCCAAAAGGTGACTTGACAGTTAGCTTTAATCCATTTTGACCACTAGAAGGAACATCTAAAAAATATTTGTATAGCACCTTGTCATATGTTGTGGAAACATCCCAAAGCGGTTCACAGACAATAATAACTTGAATTTATATAGCACCTTTAATGTAGCTAAACGTCCCAAGGTGCTTTAGAGAGGTATAATCAAAGAAAAGACAAAAAGAGTTGTTAAAATGATGAACAAAAGTTTGATCGAATAAGTCAGTTTTAATGGGGGTCTTGGTTTTTCTTTCACCAGAGATTAATTGACTTTTGGAATAGGTTTCTGGCTCACACAGTGGATGCAGATTCTCTGCAAACGTTTAAAAGGGAGCTGGATAAGTTCCTGGTGGAGGCTGATATTGCTGCATAGAAAAGGTAGGTGGGATTTTGGGTAATGTACCTCATGGTCACTGTTATCTCCTGGAACTCCTTGGAGATTGAAGTCAATGGAGCGTAAAATCGGGTGGGATGTAAATCAGGCATCTGTCCCGAATCTATCCCATTCTCACCAGGCGGATTAGGTTAAAATCAAGGCCTTAGTTCTCAGGCGCAACAAAGACAAAAAAGGAGAGGAACCTGTTATGTCAAGTCTCCATCCCCAATTCCTGGAATAGGTGCAGTCCCAGTGTAAAGATGAAGAGAAAAATGAAACCCGCTTCATTTTCCTCCTCAGCCAACCGTTGGGCACCTAGGCTGAGGGGCACCTATAGAAAGCTGGCATGAATGCTTATGCTGGGACTCCCACATTCCAAAGAGTCTGCAAGGGTTCTGGGGACAGTCTGTAGATTTTGGCAGGCAAGTGGATTCCTCATTTTTAAACCCCTCCCCACTCTACAGATGATATGCAGCCTTCTGGCTGCTGCAATCCGTGCAAATGGCCTGGCACAGAAAATTTATGGGCAACTCCCCTCGAACAAGCACAGCGCATCTCAGATACACTGTGTCTGTCAAGCATCCGGCGGAGGGTGCAAAAAAAAAAATCCATTCTCATATTTTTATTATTCGTTCGTGGGATGTGGGCATCGTTGACAAGGCCGGCATTTATTGCCCATCCCTAATTGCCCTTGAGAAGGTTGTGGTGAGCCGCCTTCTTGAACTACTGCAGTCCGTATGGTGAAGGTTCTCCCACAGTGCTGTTAGGTAGGGTGTTCCAGGATTTTGACATAGCGACGATGAAGGAACGGCGATATATTTCCAAGTTGGGATGATGTATGGCTTGGAGGGGAACGTGCAGGTGGTGTTGTTCTCACGTGCCTGCTGCTCTTGTCCTTCTAGGTGGTAGAGGTCACGGGTTTGGGAGGTGCTGTCGAAGAAGCCTTGGCGAGTTGCTGCAGTGCATCCTGTAGATGGTACACGCTGCCACGGTGCGCCGGTGGTGAAGGGAGTGAATGTTTAGGGTGGTGGATGGGGTGCCAATCAAGCGGGCTGCTTTGTCCTGGATGGTGTCGAGCTTCTTGAGTGTTGGAGCTGCACTCATCCAGGCAAGTGCAGAGTATTCCATCTCACTCCTGACTTGTGCCTTGTAGATGGTGGAAAGGCTTTGGGGAGTCAGGAGGTGAGTCACTCGACGCAGAATATCCAGCCTCTGACCTGCTCTTGTAGCCACAGTATTTATGTGGCTGGTCCAGTTAAGGTTCTGGTCAATGGTGACCCCCAGGATGTTGATGGTGGGAGATTCGGCGATGGTAATGCCGTTGAATGTCAAGGGGAGGTGGTTAGACCCTCTCTTGTTGGAGATGGTCATTGTCTGGCACTTGTCTGGTGCAAATGTTACTTGCCACTTATGAGCCCAAGCCTGGATGTTGTCCAGGTGTTGCTGCATTCGGGCACGGACTGCTTCATTATCTGAGGGGTTGCGAATGGAACTGAACACTGTGCAATCATCAGCGAACATCCCCATTTCTGACCTTATGATGGAGGGAAGGTCATTGATGAAGCAGCTGAAGATGGTTGGGCCTAGGACACTGCCCTGAGGAACTCCTGCACCAATGTCCTGGGGCTGAGATGATTGGCCTCCAACAACCACCACATCTTCCTTTGTGCGAGGTATGACTCCAGCCACTGGAGAGTTTTCCCCAATTCCCATTGACTTCAATTTTACTGGGGCTCCTTGGTGCCACACTCAGTCAAACGCTGCCTTGATGTCAAGGGCAGTCACTCTCACCTCACCGCCTTCTTTGGGATGAATTCAAATTCAGATTAAACTCGGATACATTAGTGAATTATTCATCCCATGTCAGAAATGTTAAACTTCATAACAGTATTTTAACATTTATTAAAGCTTCTAACAATACACTTAACACCATTTTGCAATGGTATAAACACAGCCGAAGTGTAAACTATGGTAGTTACCTCTCCTGTCTGCATTCAGCTATCCACTGCTTCATGATGTTGTGGAAGGTTCCTAAATTCACAGCAATGCCCCTTTCTTCAGGATCCAGCATTTTGTGCAGCAACCTTAGCTGTCCTTTCTCACAGCTTTGATCTATTACATCTTCCAGATAGCCAATGATTCTGGATACGTATACTTCCCCTACAGACAAGAGGGACAGTCAAGGCCGGGCTCAATTAACCACTGAAAAACAGCAGGTTTAAAATAGACTTTACACAGGAGCATAATAGTCTAGTTTGAAAAAAGGTAATTTGGTCCATCAAAGCGCTTCCTTCTAGAACCCCAACTTTCTCATCAAAGTCCCTTTCCCAAGGACCCCAACACTCTGCATCCTAACTTCCAACTTCATTTTAAATGTCCCTTTGTCTCCATCAACTTATCTGGCGAATTATCCAAACATTTATCTACCTCTGAATAAAGAAGTTCTTCTAATATCTGTTTTAAATTTACTTTTCACTCATTTAAATTCCTATTAACCTGGCTTACTTAGAAGTAGTATTCTAGCTTTACCTTATAAATCTATACCATTTATTATTTGATATGGCTTGATGAAGTGCCCCTTTAACCTTCTTTTTCTTTAGGTTGTAGAGCTTGTGCGTCTCTAACCTTACCTCATGGCTCAACCCCTTCATACTAGGAATTATTGCTGTTGTTCATATCTGCATCCTCACCAATTCATGTACCTCCTTTTTGCAATTTGTGGCCAGAATTTAATGCAGTTCCAAGTACTGTATAACTAGTATATTGTATAGTATAACCTCTGCAGACTTGTACTCAAGTTTTTGGCATCGTCTAAATTCTTTGATTAGATTACAGCCTAGTAATCACTCCAAGCAAGTGACATGTTACCTTTCCCTTCAGTATCACAGGATTCAAATGTGCAATTTAGAACATCTTCCTCTGAGCAGATACTCATCTCAGTTGAGTTCTCAATGTAGTCTTTTGCTATAACTTCACACGCCAGTTCTGAAAGAACAAGGAACATGCTTTCCATCAGAATCACATAGTCCACAAAGCATCAGGACAACAAAATAAAACTGTCTCATTGCTGTTTCTACTATTGACGAAAAACTTCACGGTTAATAATTACATTTCACATCTCTCCTCTAAGCTGTGCTATCATTGTAATTAAAAATACCCCTTCCAGTTTCCTCTGGAAAGCAGGGACATGTGTTGACATTGAACTTCACAAGCACCAGCAACCTCCCAAGTGGCCATCCTTCATATTTTTTTTAATATCTTCCAATCTTGGTCAGTGAATAGGCAAGGCAGGTGTTGCAGGTGAGGAAGGACAATGAACTAAAAGAGGAATCAAAAAATTTTAAAAATAAAAGAATTTTCATTTCAAACTTTCTTATTAGTGTCACTATGTCATTCTGCAACACTATAACATTCTTTATACATATTCCTCTTAAGTGTACCTCCCAGGATAAGACAGCTGCAAAAAATATTTAAATCTCTTTCTATCATAAGAAATAACTCATGACAATGAATAAAGCACCCTTAATTCTCTATGGTGTTTATATTACTTCTAGTAGTGCTTTGAATAACACACCTTAACAAGTTTATTTTAATAATTGCCCCGATTAATGCTGAAATTACACTGAAAATTACACGGAAATTCTAGGCCATTATACTTAGGCTTTACAATGCATATGGCAGTAGTGTCCAGTTTTGTTCCCCACACATAGCACGGAAATGGAGGCCCTGAAGAAGGTACAGAGGAAAACATCCAAAAGTATACCCAGATTTCAGGATAGGCTCAAGAAGCTATCCATTTTCATTAGCGAGATGCTGCCTTAGAGAAGATATGATTGAAGTTTTTAAAATGATGAATGCATTAGATTCAGTGAGATAGGTTATTTGAGATAGGAATGGAAAACTTGGGGGCATGCATATAAAATACATACGAAGAGATAGGTTAAACATTAGGAAGTACTATTTTCCACAGGATCATCACCAAAGCATACGGTGATTATGGATTCCCTGCAGTCCTTTAAAAGGGAGCAGAACAAGTTCCTGAAAGAGGGCATTTCAAGTTATAAAAGTTACAGGGTAGTTGGGAATAATGGGTTACAAGTTGCCACGGTCTCCTGTAGCTTGCTTGATTGTCTTAAGGAGTCAGAGGGAATTTTCCAGAGTTTTCCTCAAAATGGCCAAAGATTCTCTTTCGCCAGTTTTTCTTCTAACCCAGGTGATTGTATGACTTGAGTCTGAAAGGCAGATTAATGGGGTACGTGGCTGCACCATAGTTGTATGGGGCTGGTCTTTTCCCATCATTTTCCTTTGCTCATATGTTTACACAAACATGTTAAGAACAGTGCTACCAGAAGAAATTAAATACCTAAATGCCTCAGCAGGTTTTGTAATTACGTGCACTAATTAACAACAGGCACAGATCAAGAGTTAAAATCTACTAAGTACTTTCACAAAGATGCAGATGAGGGATTTAATAGCCTATTCAAAGATTTTTAAATCCTGGAAAGAGATGCAAAGTGCTATTCACTAAACATAGATCGCAAACGAGAGTTAGATACGCTACAGTTTGAAATGCAAAGGGGTCAGGTACAGCTCCAAAATGGAAGGGAAACCAGATGAATGTGAACGATTCCTACTGACAAAAATCCAGCTACTACTTTGTACTGAGCTCAGTGAAGTGCTTGCACGGCCAGGAGTAACCCTAAAGTAAACTTGCCAGATTCACTAATGCTACCTCCACATAAACCCTTTATGTTTTACACTGTTTTCTCAGCAGCCTGCAGTAGTAAATCCAGCTAGTTTACCCTGCGGCTGCTGCCAGTGCATGAGACTCACTCATTGAGAGTCAGTGGCACTAACACCCACTAAGTTAAAACAGCAAATGCACAAGTCAGTCAGCTCTTAAAAGAGAAAGAAAGGTGAATGCTTCAGGTTTGACCCTTCATCACAAATACTCTGAGGAAGGCAATGTTCAGACCAAAAGCTGGAGGGTGTCTATGAAGATGATGATACTGCTCTTAGAGTTTGAGCCTGGCTGAAGCAATATAGGAGAAAGATGGAAAGGACAAAGTGAGAATGAGAGCTGATACATGGGTTGCATCACTGCTAGGGAAAACTTACCATGTGTACCCATTGATGGGAATAAAAAGTCCTCTTTCCTGCAGCATCACTTAATGTGGAGTGCTGCTCTTAATTACACATCAAGCTGTCGCGACTGTTACGCCACTTCACATTTAATCCACTACACTGCTTCTCGTGTCCATCTGCACTGGAAAAAGCTGTCAGAGGAGCAGCTCCTCGTAAGATGATACAGAACGTTATTGTGCTTTCCTTTTCCTGGCTCCATCACCAAGCTAATTTATCAATTTAAAGCTGACTTTAATGCTCCTTCCAAATAATCAACTCAGTATGATAGACAGCTATTAAAAATATGTAAATAAAACACAAAATTAATACAAAAATGAGCAAAATAGTAGAAAGCAGGGTAAAAGGAGAAAATAAATAAGAAAATTAATGAAATTAATAAGAAAAGCTAGACAAGGTGAATGTAAGTACATGTTATATATGCAAGATAATCCTCTTTCCTTTCAACCTTTTCTTCCCCTTGGACCATTCTATAATCAAGGAGGACAGATAGCTTACCTCCCAGATCATTCAGAGTAACTGTGGTGCAGTCATACGGATCAGGAAGTTCTCAAGTTTGATCCCCAGTCTGGGCTGAGTTAGCTGATCTCAGCCAGGATGCTGGTAGGAGCACCACAACTGGTCTCAATGCTCCTGGGTTAGGGAGGGGAAAATAACCCAGGGTTCCTGCTCTTGATCACTATCAAATGATCTCTGCTGGAAAGTGCACAGTTCTAGAAGCTGAGTGTAGACAGGATCAACCTCAGCTGTTGTGCCCTTGTGACCACTGTTCCAACAGCACTCATCTATCAGGGTCAGGTGAAATTTTCTAAGCTTACGCAGGGTGGAAGATTCTTAAGCACGCTATCGGGCAAATGGCCACTCCATCTGGAAGTGATAAACACATAAATGGTGGAGGCAAAGACAGGAGATATTACGGATGTGGAAGAAGGTAATGGACAGGATATGAGATCAGCTCGGAGTCAACCAGGATGCCAAGGTTGCAAACAGTCTGGTTCAGCCTGAGCCAGTAGCCAAGGAGGGATGCAGATTCAGTAGCAAGGGTATGGAGCTTGTGGTGGAGGCTGCAGATGGTGGTGTCGAACTTCCTAATGTTTCGCTGGAGGAAGTTACTGCGCATCCAAGACTGGATATTGGACAAGCAATCTGCCTCAACCTTCAATTATTCTCTTCCTTTCTGTAGAAATATTATAATTCAGAATGTTTAGTTCCCAGTCACGTCTTGGGTAAAGCCAAGTGTAATATATTGGGAGTTTTACCTATGGCCTTGATGGGACTTTGGTTTAAGATTTGTTACTGAAATAAAGTCAGGTTTAATTTACAAAAGATTAGCTCCCAGAGATACACAGAGCCATCTAGAATGTTGATTAGGACAATTAGGTCAAATACCAGACAAAACAGACATCAAAATTGTATACTCTCGCTTATAAGGGCAATTCTCATTCAAGGTGGTAACTTTAATTGGCACCTTTGCAAGCCACTCTTCGACACCGAGCTCGGGGAGTCTTTTGTCTCTCGACTTATCTCTGGAAAAGACAGTCTAACTCACAATCGGCCCTGTCTCACTACGGTACATTTCAGTTAATTTTCTGATAAGATAGAACACACACAGTGGTACGTGCAATATCATAGTATCCAGTACAACAACGGGGCTATTGTTACAATTCCAAGATCATGCTATCATTTAACTAGATATTGGGCAGTAACAATGCTCTCCAGATCGTAGAAGATGCAAAGTCCCCTTATGGGATTGACCAAGAGAATATCTACTGTAGATTCATGAATTTGTAACAACAAATTTCAGTTAAAGCAATGATGTCACATTTGTCTACTGTAAACAATTTTACAACACCAAGTTGTAGTCCAACAATTTTATTTGAAATTCACAAGCTTTCGGAGGTTTCCTCCTTCCTCAGGTGAATGTTGTGGAAATGAAATCCTCGAACCCTTCGCATTTATAAATCACAGAACAATACCTGGTGATTACAGATAGTCTTTCCAACTGCCCGTTGCCAAGGCAATCACAGTGTGCAGACAGAGAGGTGTTACCTACAAGGCCACCGAATATACAAACAACCAAAAAAAAGAGGCAGAAACATAGAAACATCCGGAAGGAAGAGAAAGACAGCAAATGACCCGTTATATTAAAAACAGATAACATTTGTTCGCTGGTGGGGTTACGTGTAGCGTGGCATGAATCCAAGATCCCGGTTGAGGCCGTCCTCATGGGTGCGGAACTTGGCTATCAATTTCTGCTCGACGATTTTGCGTTGTCGTGTGTCTCGAAGGCTGCCTTGGAGTATGCTTACCCGAAGGTCGGTGGCTGAATGTCCTTGACTGCTGAATGTTCCCCGACTGGGAGGGAACCCTCCTGTCTGGCGATTGTTGCGCGGTGTCCGTTCATCCGTTGTCGCAGCGTCTGCATGGTCTCGCCAATGTACCATGCTCTGGGGCATCCTTTCCTGCAACGTATGAGGTAGACAACGTTGGCAGAGTCACAGGAGTATGAACCGTGCACCTGGTGGGTGGTGTCCTCTCGTGTGATGGTGGTATCTGTGTCGATGATCTGGCATGTCTTGCAGAGGTTACCGTGGCAGGGTTGTGTGGTGTCGTGGACGCTGTTCTCTTGAAAGCTGGGTAATTTGCTGCGAACGATGGTCTGTTTGAGGTTGGGTGGCTGTTTAAAGGCGAGTAGTGGAAGTGTGGGGATGGCCATAGCGAGGTGTTCGTCGTCATTGATGACATGTTGAAGGCTGCGGAGAACATGGCGTAGTTTCTCCGCTCCGGGGAAGTACTGGACGACGAAGGGTACTCTGTTGGTTGCGTCCCGTGTTAGTCTTCTGAGGAGGTCTATGCGATTCTTCGCTGTGGCCCGTCGGAACTGTCGATCGATGAGTCGAGCGTCATATCCCGTTCTTACGAGGGCGTCTTTCAGCGTCTGTAGGTGTCCATTGCGTTCCTCCTCGTCTGAGCAGACCCTGTGTATTCGCAGGGCCTGTCCATAGGGGATGGCCTCTTTGACATGGTTAGGGTGGAAGTTGGAAAAGTGGAGCATCGTGAGGTTGTCCGCGGGCTTGCGGTACAGTGAGGTGCCCGTCTTTGATGGAGATTTGTGTGTCCAAGAAAGAAACCAATTCTGAGGAGTAGTCCATGGTGAGCTTGATGGTGGGACGGAACTTGTTGATGTTATCGTGTAGTCTCTTCAGTGATTCCTCGCCGTGGGTCCATAGAAAGAAAATGTCGTCGATGTATCTGGTGTATAGTGTTGGTTGAAGGTCCTGTGCTGTGAAGAAGTCCTGCTCGAACTTGTGCATGAAAATGTTGGCGTATTGGGGTGCGAATTTGGTCCCCATGGCTATTCCGTGTGTTTGGGTAAAGAACTGGTTATCGAAGGTGAAGACATTGTGATCCAGGATGAAGCGGATGAGTTGTAGGATGGCGTCTGGAGATTGGCTGTTGTTGGTGTTGAGTATTGATGCTGTCGCAGCGATGCCGTCATCGTGGGTGATACTGGTGTCGAGTGCCGAGACGTCCATCGTGGTGAGAAGTGTTTACAATTGTCTCGTCAATTGTCAATTAAAATTGTTTACAATTGTCAACCCCAGTCCATCACCGGCATCTCCACATCTTGTCTACTGTAGTTATTGCTTCCAGTTCCCCAGTTGTTCCCTTGTGTTTCTTGAATTAGTGTACATATATTTTAGCCCTTTTTCCTTTCTGCTATTAGTAACTGTTGGTCCTTCACTACTTTCTTTCTTTTTCCTCATATTGTTTGTTGTCCCTATTTTGTCCATTCTAAGGCAAACCCCTCTATCCCGCCCTCCTATGCTCTTCGCTTTCTTTCCTTTTTGGCCTATTTCCCCCTCCCCTTTGCTACTCTTCAAGCTTCCTGTCGCTAACTTCTTGGGAGCCTCACAGCTCAATTTCCCTGATTTTGGTCTGACTTGCCTGTCCCTCCCCCACTTTACCAATTTAAATTCTACCCAACTATCCAATTAATTCTCTCTGCAAGAACATTGGTATTATTTTGGTTCAAGTGAAGGCCATCTCTTCTGTAGTTTTTGCCCTTACCAGAATTTGCTCCAATGCACAGAATTCTGAAACTCTCCTTCTGACCCATTTTTAAATTCACACATCGAGGTCTCTAATCTTCTCATCCCTAGGTAGCTCAGTCCATGGCACATGGAGCAATCTTGAGATTACTACCTTTGTGATCTTACTCTTTTGCTTACATTCTAACTCCTCAAACTCTGTCTGCAAGATCTTTATTGTACGGTTTTCAATGTCAACTGTTTAAGTTAAATTTTAAACTTTAAATTTTTAAGTTTCTGTCAGGCTTAAGCAGAGACAAACAAGCAAGCTGTCCGACTGGAGAGCTGCTGTAGTTAGTTAATTAGTTAGCTAGATTATACTGGTTCCTGAGACAGTAGCAGAGCAGTGCTGACTCATCTGAGTCACAAACAGTATAAATACAGGGGCCTGTGAGTGCAGTGGGCACAGAGTGAACTTGGGAGTTTGGGGATGGAAGTGGTCCTTTCCTTTCCTTTCCCTAACTTTCTCCGCAGAGCGGCAGCGGACCTGAGCAGCAGCAGACCGAGGCCCGAGAGCGGGGATAAAAGCAGCAGCAGGCCTGCAACAACAAGGGAACTGCAGTGTGATGTCACAGGTGAGGCAGGTAAGTGATCGGTAGTGACTGTGGGCTAAGTTTTAAGTTAACATATAGTGTATAAATAAATTTTAAAAACTAAACTTAATTGAATAAATTAGATGAAGTAAATAATTTGATTAACACTAAACTAATTAATTAAATAAATAAAATAATGGGAGAACAGGAGATGTGTTGCTGTTGCAATATGTGGGAGCTTGTGGACATTTTTGTCTGAGATGAGGAGCTGGAGTCTGAGCTGCAGACATTGCTAGACATCAGGGAGGGAGAAAGCTACCTGGACCTTTTGCTCTGGGAGGCAGCCACACCCCTGAGACTAAATACTTTAGAATTGACATGTGCTCAAGGACAGAAGGGTGTGACTGCGAGTGAGGCAGATACGGGGATCCAGGAGGTAGTATTGCAAGAGCCTCAGTCCCTGCACTTGTCCAATAGACTCGAGATTCTTGCAACCCTTGTGGGTGAGTGTGGGGAGGATGAGCAAACTGACCATGGTACAGGAAGCCATTCAAGTGGGGGGAGTAAAAAGGAAGGTGGTTGTAGTAGGCAACAGTATAGTTAGGAGGATAGACACTGTTCTCTGCGGCCAGGAACATAAGTCCCAAAGGCTATGTTGCCTACCCAGTGCCAGGGTTAAGGACAACTCCTCCGGGCTGGAGAAGAACTTGGAGTGGGAGAGGGAGAATCCAGTTGCCGTGGTCCACCTAGGCACCAACAACATCGGACTAAGAAAAAGGTTCTGCTGAGAGAGTTTGAGCAGCTAGGGACTAAATTAAAAAGCAGAACTACAAAGGTAATAATGTCTGGATTATTATCTGAGCCACAAGCAAATTGGCATAGGATCAGGGAGATGAATGCATGGCTCGAAGAGTGGTGTGGGAGAACATAAGAAATAGGAGCAGGAGTAGGCAAATCGGCCCCTCGAGCCTGCTCCGCCATTCAATAAGATCATGGCTGATCTGATCCTAACCTCAAATCTAAATTCATGTCCAATTTCCTGCCCGCTCCCCGTAACCCCTAATTCCCTTTACTTCTAGGAAACTGTCGATTTCTGTTTTAAATTTATTTAATGATGTAGCTTCCACAGCTTCCTGGGGCAGCAAATTCCACAGACCTACTACCCTCTGAGTGAAGAAGTTTCTCCTCATCTCAGTTTTGAAAGAGCAGTCCCTTATTCTAAGATTATGCCCCCTAGTTCTAGTTTCACCCATCCTTGGGAACATCCTTACCGCATCCACCCGATCAAGCCCCTTCACAATCTTATATGTTTCAATAAGATCGCCTCTCATTCCTCTGAACTCCAATGAGTAGAGTCCCAATCTACTCAACCTCTCCTCATATGTCCACCCCCTCATCCCCGGGATTAACCGAGTGAACCTTCTTTGTACTGCCTCGAGAGCAAGTATGTCTTTTCTTAAGTATGGACACCAAAACTGTACGCAGTATTCCAGGTGCGGTCTCACCAATACCTTATATAACTGCAACAATACCTCCCTCTTTTTATATTCTATCCCCCGAGCAATAAAAGCCAACATTCCGTTGGCCTTCTTGATCACCTGCTGCACCTGCATACTAACTTTTTGATTTTCTTGCACGAGGACCCCCAGATCCCTTTGTACTGCAGTACTTTCCAGTTTCTCGCCATTAAGATAATAACTTGCTCTCTGATTTTTCCTGCCAAAGTGCATAACCTCACATTTTCCAATATTGTATTGCATCTGCCGAATCTCCGCCCACTCACCCAGCCTGTCTATATCCCCCTGTAGGTTTTTTATGTCCTCCTCACTCTCCACTTTCCCTCCCATCTTTGTATCATCTGCAAACTTTGATATGTTACACTCAGTCCCCTCCTCCAAATCGTTAATATAGATTGTAAAGAGTTGGGGACCCAGCACCGACCCCTGCGGAACACCACTGGCTACTGGTTGCCAGTCCGAGAATGAACCATTTATCCCAACTCTCTGCTTCCTGTTAGATAACCAATCCTCCACCCATGCCAGAATATTATCCCCAATCCAGTGATTCTTTAAGTAGGTTTTGATTAGAGGGGGACTGGGCACCAGTACTGGGGAGAGAGAGCACTGTTCCGCTGGGATGGACTATACCTGAACCATGCTGGGACCAGAGTTCTAGCAAATCGAATAACTGGGGCGGTAGAAAGGGCTTTAAACTAAATAAGGGGGGAGGGGAGGGGGAGAGGGTCCCGGTGGAGAGAAATCTAGAATGCTAAAGAGAAAAGACAAGGAAGCAGTGCAGGAAAGTGATTGGGGTAAGGATAACCAGATAGTGTCAGGAAGGGACAGAGCGTACAAACAAGGGTGCACTAACAAATAGGGTCCAGGTAAGAAAAAATGGTAATAAGACAAATAGGGTCATAGTACAAAAAATGTTAAGATGTCTAAAAATGTTAAAGATAAATCTAAAGGCACTGTATCTGAATGCACGAAGCATTCGTAATAAGGTAGACGAATTAACAGCCCAAATAAATGTAAACGGATATGATATAATTGCGATTACAGAAATATGGCTGCAGGATGACCAAGGCTGGGAGCTGAATATCCATGGGTATTCGATATTTAGGAAGGACAGGCAAAAAGGAAAAGGAGGTGGGGTGGCGTTGTTAGTAAAGGATGAAATCAGAGCAATAGTGAGAAAGGATATTGGCTCAGAAAAATTAAGATGTAGAATCAGTCTGGGTGGAGTTAAGAAGCACCAAGGGGTCGAAAACACTGGTGGGAGTTGTCTATAGGCCTCCAAACAGTAGTGGTAATGAAGGGGACACGTCAAACAGGAAATTAGAGATGCATATACATCTACATATAGACTGACCAAACCAAATTAGCAATAATACTGTGGAGGATGAATTCCTGGAGTGTGTACGAGATAGTTTTTTAGATCAGTACTTTGAGATGCCAACTAAGGAACAGGCTATCCTGGATTGGGTATTGTGCAATGAGAAGGGGTTAATTAATAATCTTGTTGTGCAGGGTCCTTTAGGGAAGAGTGACCACAACATGATAGAATTCTTCATTAAGATGGAAAGTGAAGTAGTCCAATCTGAAACTAGGGTCCTAAATCTAAACAAAGGAAACTGCGAAGGTATGAGGACCGAGTTGGTTATGATAGATTGGGGAGCTTCATTAAAAGGCATGATGGTGGATAGATGATGGCTAACATTTAAGGAATGAATGCATGAATTGAATTCCTTTCTGGCGCAAAAACACAAAAGGAAAAATGGCCCAACCATGGCTAACAAAAGAAATTAAGGATAGTATGAGATCCAGAGGAGTCATATAAAGTTGCCAGAAAAAGTAGCAAGCCTGAGGATAGGAAGCAGTTTAGAATTCAGCAAAAAAGGACCAAGAGGTTGATTAAGAGGGGAAAAATAGAGTATGAGTAAACTTACAAGGAACATAAAAGTAACTGTAAAAGCTTCTACAAGTATGTAAAAAGAAAAAGATTAGTGAAGACAAATGTAGGTCCCTTGCAGTCAGAAATGGGAGAATTTATAATGGGAACAGGGAAATGGCAGAGCAATTACACAAATAATTTGGTTCTGTCTTCACAGAAGCGGACACAAATAGCTTCTCAGAAATGCTAGGGAATCAAGGGTCTAGTGAGAATGAGGAATTAAAGGAAATTAGTATTAGTAAAAAAAGTGCTGGAGAAATTAATGGGATTGAAAGCCCATAAATCCCCGGGGCCTGATAATCTGCATCCCAGAGTACTAAAAGAGGTAGCCATGGAAATAGTGGATGCATTGGTTGTCATTTTCCAAAATTCTATAGACTCTGGAACAGTTCCTGCAGATTGGAGGGTGGCAAATGTAACCCCACTATTTAAAAAAGGAGGGAGAGAAAACAGGGAACTACAGACCGGTTAGCCTAACATCAGTAGTAGGGAAAATGCTAGAGTCTATTGTAAAGGATGTGATAATAGGACACCTAGAAAATTTCAACGGGATTAGACAAAGTCAACATGGATTTATGAAAGAGAAATAGTGTTTGACAAACCTACTGGAGTTTTTTGAGGATGTAACTGGTAGAATAGATAAGGGAGAACCAGGGATGTGGTTTATTTGGATTTTCAGAAGGCCTTAGATAAAGTCCCACAAGAGGTTAGTGTGCAAAATTAAAGCACATGGGTTTGGGGGTAATATACTGGCATGGATTAAAAATTAGTTAACAGACAGGAGAGTAGGAATAAATAAAATTTTCAGGGTGGCAAGCAGTGAATAGTGGGGTACTGCAGGGATCAGTGCTTAGGCCCCAGCTATTCACGATATATATCAATGATTTGGATGAGGGGACCAAATGTAGTATTTCCAAGCTTGCAGACGACACAATACTAGGTGGGATCGTGAGTTGTGAGGAGGATGCAAAGAGGCTTCAAGGCGATTTAGACAAGTTGAGTGAGTGGGCAAATACATGGCAGATGCAGTATAACATGGATAAATGTGAAGTTATCCACTTCTGAAGGAAAAACAGAAAGGCAGAGTATTATTTAAATGGTAATAGATTGGGAAATGTTGATGTACAAAGGGACCTGGATGCCGTTGTACACCAGTCACTGAAAGCAAACATGCAGGTGCAGCAAGCAGTTAGGAAGGCAAATAGTATGTTGGCCTTCAATGCAAGAGGATTTGAGTACAGGAGCAAGGATGTTTTACTGCAGTTATACAGGGCCTTGGTGAGACCACACCTGGAGTATTATGTGCAGTTTTGGTCTCCTTAGAGGGAGTGCAGCGAAGGTTCACCAGATTCATGGGATGGCAGGACTATCGTATGAGGAGAGATTGGGTCGACCAGGCCTATGTTTACTGGAGTTTAGAAGAATGGGAGAGGATCTCATTGAAACGTATAAAATTCTGACAGGGCTAGACAGACTGGACACAGGGAGGATATTTCCCCTGGATGGGGGAGGGGGGTCCAGAACGAGGGGTCACAGTCTCAGGATACGGGGTAGGACATTTAGGACTGAAGAGGAGAAATTTCTTCACTCAAGAGGGTGGTGAACCTGTGAAATTCTCTGTCACAGAAGGCTGTGGAGGCCAAGTCACTGAATATATTTAAGGCGGCGATAGATAGATTACTCGACACAAAAGGAATCAAGGGGTATGGAGAGTGTGGGAATATGGTATTGATAGAGGTTCAGCCATGATCACACTGAATGGCGGAGCAGGCTCGAAGGGGTGAATGGCCTACTCCTGCTTCTATTTTCTATGTCAATGGTTCCAAGATGAACCACAAGTTCTGGTTGATTACCTTTTCTTTCAAACACTGTTCCACTCACTCCATTGCATCCCTTGCCCTAGCACCTGAGAGGCAACACACCATTCTGAACACCCAGTAGTCCCTGCAAAAAAGCTCCCTATCCTCTAATTATGGAATCCACCACTAACCTGTTCTCCTCATTAATGTTACTGTTTTCATCCCATGTAACTACTTGCTTCGTGGTATTGCTCGTGGGTACCCTACACCTATGCTACCTTCTTTATCTGCCTCATGTATGAAGCACAATATACCTATTAGACAAATCAAGACTCACAATGGTCTCTTACAATCTCTCTTACAGATGGTCATCTGTTCCTTTGCTTCTCTATTCCTTTCAATCTGTGGGGCGAGCACCTTTCAGAACATACATTCCAGGAGCCTTCCGTTGCTTCTTGCCGTTGTGGTCAATTGATGCTTGAGCTCAGCAATTCACTGCACAAGCAACACAACCGTCTCTCATTTCATACATATTGTATCTCCTCTCACCCTAGGGAAGCAGAGAGGGAAACTGGATATACAAGGCAAAACTCAGAAGATTCTGAAGGTGAATATTATTGCTGATAGGTATCATTGTTACTGGTTATTATTAAATGTATTTTTATTATTCGTTCCCAGGATGTGGGCAATGCAGCCAATACTGCATTTTATTTGCCTGTCCCTCGTTCCTAGAGAAGGTGGTGGTAGGCTTTCTCCTTGAATCACTGCAGTCCTGACAGAACTCCCATAATCAAGTTATGCAGGGAATTGCAGGATTTTGACTCAGCAAGCATGAAGGAAGGGCAGTATATGTCCAGCTCAGGATGGTGTGTGACTTGAAGAGGAACTTGAAGGTGATGGTGTTCCCATAATTTTGCTGCTCTTGTCCTTCTTAGTGCTAGAGATCACAAGGCTGGGATGTACTGTTGGAGTGGTGAGTTGATGCACTGCATTCTGTAGTGAGTACTTACTGCAGCCAGTGTGCCAGTAGTGGATGCAATGGTTGCCGAGTCCAACGATGGGAGCACCAATCACACGGGCACCTCTGTCCTGGATGGCGTTGAGCTTCTTGTGTGTTGTTGCGGCTGCCCTCTAGTCAGGCGAACAGTAAGTATTTCATCAACCAAGCTTAGAGTTTTATTTGGAAGAAGTGGCAGACCCGGTTATTCAGTGCTCTTCACATTGTGTACTCCTCCCTGGACACAGTGTGGATTCAGAAGGCCCACATCACGCATGCCTCACACATCACCATCACCGGCTCAGCATCAGCCATCGCCGGGCTGCTCTGGAAACAAGTACTGCTCGTGGAAAAAGCCCCTTACTTACCAGTCCTGGCCCTTCCGGCCAAACATCCTTTTTGTACCGAATTTTGAATTCAGCCAAATCTCCCTCCCCTCAATTGTCTCTCAACCTTTGTCTTAACAAAAATTTAAACAAAACAATAGTTTGTGAGGAAAAAAAACAGACCAGTGTCGGGCGTCACTTTGTTTGCAATCACTGCCACTTACTTCAGTTTTGGCGAAATTTCGTTCCTCAAATAGTCCGACAGGCGTGAAATTACTTAATTTAAAAATAAACTCCTTGCAGAGTGTTTTATTTGATCAGATACCCAGTTCACACCAGTAACGACGTCGTTCTGTCTCCGGACTTCCAGAAGCTTCGATGAGAACTCGCACTTTCCAACGCGCGAAAGCAGCAAAGCGCGCCAACCGGCAAAGGGGCGGGACCCGCGCAGCCTGACGGCTTGTTCAGCTAATCAGTATCCGGCTGACGAGAAAGGCGGGGTTTGTTCTGGAGTGACACGGAATAAGCCAATCAGTGTCGAGGAAGCTGCCTGTGTGAGCGAGGCGCTCCCGCTCCTGCACGGAGCCTGGTTGCGGTGGCGGTGAGGGTTTTCAGTGTCGGGCTCAGTTGACCGGTGTTAAGACTTATAACGGCGAGGTGAGACTGTTCCATGTTGGCCCACTTAAGCAGTACTCGAGTAGCCAGCAAGAACTCAAATGGAGGTGGCACTGTTCAAACAAATTCAGGCTAGTGGCTATTTTGTGGAGTTATTTCCTGAGGCAGATGTGAGATTACGACCTTTAACTACGGTAAAATCATGCCTCACGTGTGGCATGGCTGCAAGGAAACTAGTTTGTATTCTGAGGGAGTGGGAGGGGAGGGACTGTGGGACCATACAATAGAAAAGAGTATAATTTTTTTTAAAACACAGGTCAGCTGCACTGGTCACAACAAAGGCTATAGTTCCCGATAACATCCTGACTGAAGAGCCGCACACCAGAGCTAGCTGCCCCTCTGGCCAAGCTGTTCCAGTACAGCTGTAACACTGGCATCTACCTGACAATGTGAAAGATTGCTCTGGTATATCCTATCTGCAAAAAGTAGGACAGATCTAACCCTGCCGATTACCATCCTAGTAATGATGTGGAGATGCCGGTGATGGACTGGGGTTGACAATTGTAAACAATTTTACAACACCAAGTTATAGTCCAGCAATTTTATTTTAAATTCACAAGCTTTCGGAGATTTTCTCCTTCCTCAGGCAAATGTTTCAAGAGCTCCTTGAAGCCTACGCATTTATACATATAGAACAATACATGGTGTTTACAGACTGCCCCTGCAACTGCCCGTTGCCAAGGCAATCACCGTGTTCAGACAGAGAGGTGTCACCTGCAGAACCCCCGAATACACATTCAACAAAAAAACAAACAGGGAAAAAAAACAGAGAAAAAAAAACACAGAGAGGCAGAAACATCCGGAAGGCAGAGAGAGCCAGCAAATGACCCATTATATTAAAAACAGATAACATTTGTTCGCTGGTGGGGTAACGTGTAGCGTGACATGAACCCAAGATCCCGGTTGAGGCCGTCCTCATGGGTGCGGAACTTGGCTATCAATTTCTGCTCGACGATTTTGCGTTGTCGTGTGTCTCGAAGGCCGCCTTGGAGTACGCTTACCCGAAGGTCGGTGGATGAATGTCCATGACTGCTGAAGTGTTCCCCGACTGGGAGGGAACCCTCCTGTTTGGCGATTGTTGCGCGGTGTCCGTTCATCCGTTGTCGCAGCGTCTGCATGGTCTCGCCAATGTACCATGCTCTGGGGCATCCTTTCCTGCAACGTATGAGGTAGACCACGTTGGCCGAGTCACAGGAGTATGAACCATGCACCTGGTGGGTGGTGTCCTCTCGTGTGATGGTGGTATCTGTGTCGATGATCTGGCATGTCTTGCAGAGGTTACCGTGGCAGGGTTGTGTGGCGTCGTGGACGCTGTTCTCTTGAAAGCTAGGTAGTTTGCTGCGAACGATGGTCTGTTTGAGGTTGGGTGGCTGTTTAAAGGCGAGTAGTGGAGGTGTGGGGATGGCCATAGCGAGGTGTTTGTCCTCATCGATGACATGTTGAAGGCTGCGGAGAACATGGTGTAGTTTCTCCGCTCCGGGGAAGTACTGGACGACAAAGGGTACTCTGTTGGTTGCGTCCCGTGTTAGTCTCCTGAGGAGGTCTATGCGATTTTTTGCTGTGGCCCGTCGGAACTGTCGATCGATGAGTCGAGCGTCATATCCCGTTCTTACTAGGGCGTCTTTCAGCGTCTGTCGGTGTCCATCGCGTTCCTCCTCGTCTGAGCAGACCCTGTGTATTCGCAGGGCCTGTCCATAGGGGATGGCCTCTTTGACGTGGTTAGGGTGGAAGCTGGAAAAGTGGAGCATCGTGAGGTTGTCCGTGGGCTTGCGGTAGAGTGAGGTGCTGAGGTGCCCGTCTTTGATGGAGATTCGTGTGTCCAAGAAAGAAACTGATTCTGAGGAGTAGTCCATGGTGAGCTTGATGGTGGGATGGAACTTGTTGATGTTATCGTGTAGTCTCTTTAGTGATTCCTTGCCGTGGGTCCATAGAAAGAAAATGTCGTCGATGTATCTGGTGTATAGTGTTGGTTGGAGGTCTTGTGCAGTGAAGAAGTCCTGCTCGAACTTGTGCATGAAAATGTTGGCGTATTGGGGTGCGAATTTGGTCCCCATGGCTGTTCCGTGTGTTTGGGTAAAGAACTGGTTATTGAAGGTGAAGACATTGTGATCCAGGATGAAGCGGATGAGTTGTAGGATGGCTTCCGGAGATTGGCTGTTGTTGGTGTTGAGTATTGATGCTGTCGCAGCGATGCCGTCATCGTGGGGGATACTGGTGTATAGTGCCGAGACGTCCATCGTGGTGAGAAGTGTTCCTGGTTCAACTGGTCCGTGGGTACTGAGTTTTTGTAGGAAGTCTGTAGTGTCACGACAGAAGCTGGGGGTTCCCTGTACGATGGGTTTCAGGATGCCCTCGATGTATCCAGAGAGGTTCTCACACAGGGTTCCGTTGCCTGATACGATGGGACGTCCGGGTGTGTTGGCTTTGTGTATCTTTGGGAGGCAGTAGAAGTCTCCCACGCGGGGATTACGTGGGATGAGAATGCGTAGGATGCTTTGAAGGTCTGGATCGAAGGTCTTGATCAGTTTGTTGAGCTGGTGGGTGTGTTCTTTGGTCGGATCTGCGGGTAACCGTCTGTAGTGTTCCTGGTTGTCCAGTTGTCGGTATGCTTCTTTGCAATAGTCTGTTCTGTTCTGTATGACTATGGCTCCTCCTTTGTCCGCTGGTTTGATGACGATGTTGCGGTTGGTCTTGAGAGCGTTGATGGCGTTGCGTTGTGCTCGGGTGACATTCTGGACTGTCTTCTGAGTGCGGCTGATGAATCTGGCATTGACGCATTTCCTGACAGCTTGAGCATACATGTCCAGCTGAGGGCAGCGACCCTCCGGAGGAGTCCAGTTTGACTCTTTCCTCTTCGGTTGCTGTACCGCGGATCCCTCTGTCTGCTGTTCCGGATCGTCGATTGTCTCATTGGGTTCGCTGCTGAAATCTTGGGGTTTGTGGTAGAATTCCCGGAGCCTCATTCTCCTGATGAATTCCTCTGTGTCCGCCGCGAGAATTGATCATTGATGACTCCTTCCATCCTAGTAAAGTGATGGAAGGAGTCATCAATGGTGCCACAAAGTGACACTTCTACTGTTGCTTAGTTCAGGTTCAGTCACAACCACTAAGCTATGGTCCTTATTACAGCCTTGATCCAGGTAGGGATGCAAGAGCAAGACAACATGCGATTAAAAAGCCCTGGCAAAACTGAGGTCAATTGGGGGAGTCAAAAGAAAAACCCTCCAGTGGCTGGAGTTATATCTGACACACAGAATGATGGTTGTGGTTGACAGAGGCCATACATTGCAGCCATGGGGCATTGATGCAGGAGTTCCTCAGAAGTGTCAGAGGCCCAAAAATCTTAGCTGTTTTATCAATGATCTTCCTTTCATCATAAGATCTGAAGTGCAGCTGTTTGCTGATGATTCCAAAGTGTTCATCTCCATTCATAGCTCCTAAAGTGAAACAACGCATGCCAGCCTACATCAGGACTTGGACAACATCCAGGCTTGGGCTAACAAGTGGCAAATAACATGAGTGCCAGACAATGATCATCTCTAACAAGAAAATGCCCAACTACCCCTGAGTTTCAACAGCATCACACCCCACTATTACCATCTTGGAGGGAGGGGGTGTCATCATTGACCAGAAGGATCATCCATATCAAAACTGTTTACAAGAGGGGGTCAGAAGTCGGACATGTTGATAGAGTTGGTGGGAGGAGTCTCATGTGGGGCATAGACTTGTTAGGCAGGATGGCCTGTTTCTGTGCTATAAATACTATGTAATATTGTACAATGAGTTGCTCACCCCGATCCCTCAAAGCCTCTTCACCATCTACAAAGCCCTTCAGGAATGTGATGGAATACTTGCCTGGATGGGTGCAGTCGCAATTACACTTAAGAAGTGCGACACCATCAGGACACAGTAGTTTGCTTGATCAGTTCTCCTGTACCACTGGACTCAATATCCACCCATTGCATCACCAGCACACTGTGGCTGCAATATGTAGTATCTACAGGAAGCACTACAACTTATCAAGCTTACTTTGACAATGCCTCTCTCCTACCAAGAAGGACAAGAGCAGTAACACCATGGGAACATCATTACCTTCAGGCTTCCCTCCAAGTCGCACACCATCCTGACTTGGACATGTTTTGCTGTTCCTTCATCACTAGAATTTTGTACCCAACACCATTGTGAGAGCTTCATCGCTAGAAAAAAAAGCAGTTCAAGTAGAAGACCCACCACCACCTTCTCAGGGCAGCTGAGAATGGGCAGTAAAATTTGGACTTGCCAGCACCACCCATATCCCAGGTACAAATTTTTTTTAATGGGTACAATACAGAATAAAAACTACCTTTGCTGCAGTGACAGTGCTAAAATGAAGTGCACAGAACCAGATTTAAACTTTGCCCTGAAGGTAGATGCAACAATCTTGAGATAATATATTAGTGTTGGAACAAAAGCTGACTGAGAAATTGCTCAAGGAGTTTTTGTATCCTGTGACTTTCGATTAAGCCCAAACATCTTATCCCTTCATTTGGACAGTTACCATCAGAGATTTGAGCTACGAGGGAAGAGAAACTGGGATTCTTTAGCCTTGAAAGAATGTGACTGAGGTGAGAACTTTAAAGAAGTATATGATATTAAACTAGACAGAAAACAAATCTAGAGCCGTGCTTCAAGATGAGCCATGACAGGACAAAGAAGCATAGATTTAAACTAGTGAAAAGTGAACTGATGTCTGGAAGAATTTCTTCAGTCAAAGAATAATGAATACTTGGACTAAACTTCCAGGTAGGACACTGAAGACAAAAATCTAAAGTTATTCAAGAGCCAGATAAATTGGGGGGAGAGTGTAGGTTTTTCATTCTGGACAGATAAGCCAAAATGGCCCAAAAAACCTTCCTCATCTGTATTTTTCTTATTATCTTGTGTGACTGTCACTTGTTTGTCATCTTCATTCTTTCAATATACAGCAAAATATGTTTAAACTGGTTTGCTTACACTGTGATAAATTGAGTTAATTTGCAATGAGTGCTTTAAATAATAAATTGGAGAAACCAATGAAGAGCAACAGCAGGGCGGGAAGCTGATGTAAAGGCCCATTGTTGGTTGCAAGGGGAAGTGGACATGAAGGCCCTGAAGGGCAGTGACATCAAGTGGAAGCAGACAGGAAGAACAGCAAGGGGATGAGGTGGGAAGGCTTGAGACAGGCCCAAGAGCAGCGGATAAAAGTAGGTAACCTTTAGAAGTTAAATCATTGTAAAATTAAACTTAGGTGGAGGAAACACGGGAAAGAAAGAAATATTAAATCAAAAGAACTTACCTGCAATACCACTAGGAAACAGTTTGGAGGAGCAGCAGCAGCAGCTAACGCCTGGTGCTGCTCCTGGCATGCTCTTCTACACTCATCATTGAACCGGGGTTGATCCCCTGGCTTGTTGGCAATGTTAGAGTGAGGAATATGCCAGGCCATGAGGTTACAGATTGTGCTGGAATACAATTCTGCTGCTGCTGATGGCCCACAGCACCTTATGGATGCCCAGTTTTGAGCTGCTAGATCTGTTCTGAATCTATCCCATTTAGCACGGTGGTAGTGCCACACAACACGTTGGATGGTGTCCTCAGTGTGAAGACGGTACTTCATCTCCATGAGGACTGTGTGGTGGTCACTCCTACCAATATTGTCATGGACAGATGCATCTGCGACAGGTAGATTGGTGAGGACAAGTAGGTTTTTCCCTCGTGTTGATTCACTCACCACCTGCCGCAGGCCCAGTCTGGCAGCTATGTCCTTCATGGAATCAAAGGTAAATATGTAGATGGCAGATGGGTCCAGGTACATAGCTCATTAAAAGCTAGCTTTCAAGTGCAAAACAAGATCAAAAAGGCTAATGGGATGCAGGGTTTCAGCACCAGAGGTTTAGAATATAAAAGCGAGGGCATATTACTACAGCACTATATTGGTCAGACCTCATTTGGAATATTGTATTCAGTTTTGGGCACTTCACCCTGGGAAGGATGTAATGGTTTTGGAAAAAGTCTATGGAGGGTGCATCAGAACAATACCTGAGCTGAAGGGCTGAGCTATAATGAGAAACTGGGTAAACTGGGGTTATATTTCCTAGTGATTGGAACGTTAAGGGGTAATCTGATAGAAGTGCAAAAAATAATAAAGGGAATTGGCAAGGTAGATAGGTAACAACTCGCCTCCAATAGGGGAATCCAGAACAAGAGGATGTAATCTTATTATTTGAGCAAATCCAGTTAAAATAAAACCCAGGAAAATCTTTTTCACACAAAGGGTTATGAGAATATGGAATGCACTGTCCAGCAGGCAATAGATACAAAATCAATGTAGATGTTTAAAAGGGACATGGATATCTATTTGGAAGGTAAAGATATTAAGGGTTGTGGACAAAAGCCAAAGAAATGGGATTAAAAAGATAGAGCTGCAATGGCTAACAAAAATGGCAGAACTAGCTTGTGGGGCTGAATGACTTACCTATGTTCCTAAGTACAATCACTTCTATACATGCAAAATTCTTATTCAACAGAATTCAGATGAATCAGAAATGATGATAGTAATATGAATTAGGATTAGAAATGCCAAAACATTTTTTGTAAGCTTTCCTTAAAACACAAATAATTTAGAAATATTCTGGTCTGAAGTGAAGGCCAATATCATCCGCCAGCCGTTTCAATTCTTTGTACTCTGATTAGAATCATAGAAGTTTACAACATGGAAACAGGCCCTTCGGCCCAACAGGTCCATGTCGCCCAGTTTATACCACTAAGCTAGTCCCAATTGCCTGTACTTGGCCCATATCCCTCTATACCCGTCTTACCCATGTAACTGTCCAAATGCTTTTTAAAAGACAAAATTGAACCCGCCTCTACTACTGCCTCTGGCAGCTCGTTCCAGACACTCACCACCCTTTGAGTGAAAAAATTGCCCCTCTGGACCCTTTTGTATCTCTCCCCTCTCACCTTAAATCTATGCCCCTTCGTTATAGACTCCCCTACCTTTGGGAAAAGATTTTGACTACCTTATTTATGCCCCTCATTATTTTATAGACTTCTATAAAATCACCCCTAAACCTCCTACTCTCCAGGGAAAAAAGTCTCAGTCTATCCAACCTCTCCCTATAAGTCAAACCATCAAGTCCCGGTAGCATCCTAGTAAATCTTTTCTGCACTCTTTCTAGTTTAATAATATCCTTTCTATAATAGGGTGACCAGAACTGTACACAGTATTCCAAGTGTGGCCTTACTAATGTCTTGTACAACTTCAACAAGACATCCCAACTCCTGTATTCAATGTTCTGACCAATGAAACCAAGCATGCTGAATGCCTTCTTCACCACCCTATCCACCTGTGACTCCACTT
Source organism: Heptranchias perlo (assembly GCF_035084215.1). Lineage (NCBI taxonomy): Eukaryota > Metazoa > Chordata > Chondrichthyes > Hexanchiformes > Hexanchidae > Heptranchias > Heptranchias perlo. The sequence goes on from NC_090364.1 coordinate 597,440, forward strand.
TCAAGGAGCTATGAACCTGTACTCCTAGATCTCTTTGTTCTATAACTCTCTATAACTCTCCCCAACGCGCTTCTAGCCAAACTGTTCCATTACAGCTACAACACTGGCATCTACCCGACAATGTGGAAAATTGCCCAGGTATGTCTTGTCCACACAAAGCAGGACAAATCCAATCCGGCCAATTACCGCCCCATCAGTCTACTCTCAATCACCAGCAAAGTGTCATCAATAGTACTATCAAGTGGCACTTACTCACCAATAACCTGCTCACCGATGCTCAGTTTGTGTTCCGCCAGGAGCACTCGGCTCCAGACCTCATTACAGCCTTGGTCCAAACATGGACAAAAGAGCTGAATTCCAGAGGTGAGGTGAGAGTGACTGCCCTTGACATCAAGACAGCATTTGACCGAGTGTGGCACCAAGGAGCCCTAGTAAAATTGAAGTCAATGGGAATTAGTGGCATAACTCTCCAGTGGCTAAAGTTATACCTAGCACAAAGGAAGATGGTAGTGGTTGTTGGAGGACAACTGTCTCAGCCCCAGGACATTGCTGCATGAATTCCTCAGGGCAGTGTCCTAGGCCCAACCATCTGCAGCTGCTTCATCAGTAACGCTCTCTCCATCATAAGGTCAGAAATGGGGATGTTCGCTGATGATTGCAATGTCTTCAGTTCCATTTGCAACCCCTCAGATAATGAAGCAGTCCCTGCCCGCATGCAGCATGACCTGGACAACATGGCTTGGGCCGATAAGTGGCAAGTAACATTCACGCCAGACAAGTGCCAGGCAATGACCATCTCCAACAAGAGAAAGTCTAACCACCTCCCCTTGACATTCAACGGCATTACAATCGCTAGATCCCCACCATCAACATCCTGGGGAGTCACTATTGACCAGAAACTTAACTGGACCAGCCACATAAATACTGTGGCTACAAGAGCAGGTCAGAGGCTGGGTATTCTGCGGTGAGTGACTCACCTCCTGACTCCCCAAAGCCTTTCCACCATCTACAAGGCACAAGTCAGGGGTGTGATGGAATACTCTCCACTTGCCTGGATGAGTGCAGCTCCAACAACACTCAAGAAGCTCGACACCATCCAGGACAAAGCAGCCTGCTTGATTCACTCCCTTCACCACCGGCGCAGTGTGGCTGCAGTGTGTACCACCTACAGGATGCACTGCAGCAACTCACCAAGACTTCTTCGACAGCACCTCCCAAACCCGCGACCTCTACCACCTAGAAGGACAAGTGCAGCAGGCACATGAGAACAACACCACCTGCCTGTTCCCCTCCAAGTCACACACCATCCCGACTTGAAAATATATCGCTGTTCCTTCATCGCTGCTGGGTCAAAATCCTGGAACTCCCTACCTAACAGTACTGTAGGAGAACCTTCACCATACGGACTGCAGCGGTTCAAGAAGGTGGCTTACCACCACCTTCTCAAGGGCAATTAGGAATTGGTAATAAATGCTGGCCTTGCCAGCGACGCCCACATGCCATTAACGAATAAAAGAAATGTGTCTGAGATAGAGTCGCAGGTAAGTGCAGGAATGTCTGCGATGGAGAGAAGGCTAGCCTTCATTGAACTTCAAGCATGCCTCACAAATGAGTTCATTTAGGCCCTGAGAACGGCCATTCGGACTTACAGTGAACAACATTCTGCCGCCTTAAGGAGGCAGACAGAAACTTTACAACTGGGCTTCCAAGGCATCATACATGTCCTCCAAACTGTTCTCCAGCAGGGTGGTAGGAGTAATATGGGCCTGCTCCAGGAGAGGGATAATGGCGAAAGGAGACATGGACGTGGGGACGCCACTCAAAGCGCTCCCACGTCTCACCCATTGCCCCCCTCTCAACCAGTACTTGCAATTCTGCCTCCTCTCCAGGTGGCCGAGTCTGCCCCTGCACAGGTGCAGGTGGAGTAGTCATTGGCAGGGCCCTCACGGATTCCAAAATCCAGAGGGCGTAGGCCAAAAGCATCTAAGCAGTCCAGGCATGGACATGAGCAACCTGCCACTCTCTGCTGCAGCCACAGGGGATGCACCACTTAGAAGTAGTAGGAAGAGAAAGGCTAAGGATTTGTGATCATGAAGGTTATGCACAAGGATGTCTGAAAGACTGTCATGTTTTTCATTTAAATTTGGTTTTTGTTAAAGTCACATTAAATGTTATCATTCTCACCACTACTGCCACGTCTTGCCCATTCTTGACTGCCTTTTGTGATAGCGCCCTTTCATGTGCTTCATCATGAAAGGTGACACTTGATGCCACCCAATGAGTGACTTTACAGTGGGTGTATGTGTAGTTGCAGGACTGTTTTGTGCGGGGGGGGTGGGTGGCAGGGGGGCTGGTGTTGGCACTGCTCTTTCCAGGTGGTGAGGGGACTGGACTAGTCTCACTGTGATTTTATGAGAACCGTTCACATGTGACTCCCAGGCCTCATGTGCAGCCAGATGGGCCGCTGCTCCTGCCCCTCCTCAATGTTCATTGCAGATGTGGTTGCTGGATGAGGGCATGGGCCTCATTAACCAGTGCCCCTCTCTGCTGCGTCATGTTGTGCAAGACACAACACACTACAATAATGCGACCCTCTCTCGCTGGTGCGCTCCCCCAGAATGATCGAGGCAACGAAATCGCATCTTCAGCAGTCCTATCACATGTTCAATTACAGACTTGGTGGCAACGTGGCTGTTGTTGTATCGACGCTGTTGCTCACTGATGGGGTTCCTCAGAGGTGTCATCAGCCACATGTGCAGGGGGTATCCTTTGTCCCTAAGGAGCCAGCCCTTAAGGCTGTTTGGTACATGGAAGAGGTCCGGGATGTTTGATGCCCTCAGAATGAACGAATCACGGCAGCTGCCAGGGAATCTCGCACACACGTGAAGAAATCTTTTGCAGTGGTCACAAACGAGCTGAGCGTTGATGGATTGATAATCTTTTCTGTTGATGAACAGTACTGGCTCGTGTGGAGGTGCTCGGATTGCTATATGCATGCAATCGATTGCACCCTATACATGTGGGAAGCCAGCCACAGAGTGGAATTACACTGCCCTCTCCGTTTGGCTGAGGTCATCCATGGGGAAGCTGACATATTATGAGGCCCTGCGAAACAAACAGTCAGTGACCTGCCTTATGCACTTGTGGGCAGGCGACTGAGAGACCCCGGCGACATCACCAGTGGCACCCTGGAATGATCCAGAGGTGAAGAAGTTGAGGACAGTGGTCACTTTAACAGCGACGGGTAATGAGAAGCCGCCAGGCCCAGCTAGGAGCAGCTCAGCATGAAGGAGGCTGCAGATGTCTGCGATCACCTGGCGACTCACTCTCAGTCTCCGTATGCACTGCTCCTCAGAGAGGTCCAGGAAAGTGAGCCTCGGTCTGTAGACCCTCTGATGAGGGTAGTGCCTCCTGCAACGTTGGTCCCTCTGTTGTTCCCCTAAGTGCTCTTGTGCAGGTGCCTGTGGCGCAGCACTGTGTTGTGGAGCTACAAGTGGTGGAAGTGCACGCCATGCCTAGCAAGGATGGTGATGTTCCTCATCCTCGGATGCACTGAAGAATGCAGCCATCGTGCCCCCCCATCCTGATGGTGTCAGTTTGAGGGGGTCCGAAAAGTTGGTAAATATGTGTGAATAGAACAATTCTGAGTGGAAACCAAAAATTTTCAGTCTAAACACAAAGATCTCCCAGCCAAAACTTTGTCTGAGAGAACTGAGTGCCCTGCTGCAATAACTCACCTTTTATCCCCATCTGTCAAACGGGGATTTAAATGTCCAAATGGCTGCCGGCTGAAACCCGACTACTTTCCAATGCCGTGTTTCACACAGCACGGGAAACACGTTGAGGCAGCGTTGAAATCGCTTGCCTTCATAGTTAATTGCATGTATGGATTTTTTAACTACTTTAACTAGTTGAATTGCTGCTTTAAATATCGTCCCGCCAGCTTTAATTGCCAACGCACTGGCAGATTTCTTTTAAAATGGTGCCCTATGAGTTACCAATCTCAGCCAACCCATCATGGAAGGCACAGATTCAAAGGCAGGCATAATCCCACAATAAGGAAAAATTAGAGGGAGGGTCACCCATCATTGCATAGGAGGGAAGGCAATGGCTCACCTAGCTGCAGATAGTGTGTGGCCCCAGGAGTCCAGAGAGAAGGGAAGAAAAGAAAAAAGACTTTTAAGAAATATAAGTAAACTAAGCAAACTGTTATTTACATATCTGTTTGGTGCAACACAGGCCCATGTCACAGTCGTGCTGTCCAGCGCAAATCGTTCCAGCCTCACCTCTGAATGTGCCAGCTGTGCACTTTCCCCACACATGTAAATATCCTAGGCAGCACTTCACATTCCAGGAACACTTCTAACAAAGGTACAAACACAGATAAAAGATGGATTTTTCCCCACCAATTTTCCTGCTCCCTTCCTCATCATGAGCATTGATTCTTGTTGGAATACACTTTCATGGCTGCCCTCCAATCCCTCATCCAAGGCCATTTTTTACGTGTGGGCCAAAACAGTGAGTGTCAACAGGCTGTTAGATCACAGAGGACATCATAGCCAAGACAGATCTTGTTCTCACATAGCGATCAGGACTAGGAACTATGGTTGATTTTCCCCTTCCCCGTGCTAAGGGCAGTTGTAGTGCCCCGCCTCCACATTGGCCGAGACCAACTAGCTGAGCATATGCCCAGGATCGAATCTGGGGCCTTCCTGTCTATTCACTGTCTTAACTAGATAGATGATCAGCGAGCCAATGGGTGGAATATTTAATTGGTCTCCCCTGTATGCCATTTCCAAATAAATAATTTTAAATTGGAGTCTGAGACAAGATGGAGGCAAGTCAGCCAATGCAGAATTGGTGTTAAATGGATCATTGTTCACTACTGAAAAAGTAGGACATTCGCTGGAGCCCTGAGCACCACTTCCTCTCAGAAACCATCCAAGCAGGTCCATAGGGAGTAGGCTGTCATGCCTATTTGCAAGTAATACATGCTGGTTTCTTTTGTGTCAATTCTATCTCATTTACACTTTCCATTCATATTCACTAGTAATACTTTCTTGGCATGTTTTGAAGTAATAATCTGAGTTAGCTATACCTTTAATATCTATATAATTTGAATCCAGGAGCGCTAAGATTGGCTGAGGTCTGTTAATTAAGTACAAACTAAGAATTGAATCTAGGACTTCTGGTCTGTATGCCTTAGTACTACACCATGTAATTCCTTTTCCCTTAGAGCTAGAGGTATTTATTATATTGTCTATTGGCCAACTGTGGCCCTCACCAGCTTGTGTTATCTTCATGGATAAGATTCAACCCAGCCTTTTTCTATTGCATTTTACTTTATTCCCACTGCTCATCCCAATCTTGCTCCCTCTTCCACCAAGACTGGCACTGTTGATCATAGTATCATAGCGGGTACAGCCAGGAGGAGCCAATTCGGCCCATCCTGCCTGTGCCAGCTCTTTGAAAGAGCTATCCAATTAGTCCCATTCCCCTGCTCTTTCCCCATAGCCCTGTAAATTTTTCCCTTCAAGTATTCAATTCCCTTTTAAAAGTTACTAGTGAATCTGCTTCCACCGCCCTTTCAGGCAGTGCATTCGAGATCATTACAACTCGCTGTGTAAAAAAAAGTTTCCTCATATTGCCTTGCTGATCACCTTAAGTGTTTCCTTATAAGGTCAAATTTAAATGAAAGGTTTTTGAGGGGAAAAAATATATTTACATGTCAAGAGAGACAACCAGGGGACTAAATTACTGGTGGATGTCTGTTAATATGTATTTAGTTTCTTAATTAGCAATCTAGCCAAAGGATTCTGGTGTTAGCTAAGCAGGTTTACACAGTGAGTACTGAGCCATACAGACCAGGTTCACTTCCTAGTCTGCTGAGGCAGTAGATCTCTTCCCATGGTAGCAGTTGTGATGCTACAAATGGCCTCACTGCCTATGGGTTAGGGAGGGGAAAGTCCACAGGGGTTCCTGCTTCTGATCACTGCCCATCGACCCCTGATGGAAGGTTGTGAAGGCACTTAAGGGGTGATTTTAACTCCCTCAGCCCAGCAGAAATGGGACGGTGGCAGAGTTAAAATCAAGGTGATTGACTTACCAGCGCATTCCTGCTGATTTCAACTTGGGTCTTCCACTGGCTGGCCCAGGCGCCCACCTGAATCAGGAGAGCCTCAATAATCCATGCAAACTGGAGTTCTATTACTTACATAGGACCTGATGCAATATAGGGGGCCACACTGTGGATGCTCTGCTCAGCAAAACCTGGCATTCAAGAGAAAGAGGCCCCAAAAAGGTAAATCTAAAATTATTTTTGTGGGGCAGAGGAGCACGAGGGCTCATCCAGGTTCCACAAGAATAATGTGGGCCGCTGCCACCTCAGGCTCCCCTCCACAATTGCCCTCCGCCCCGGACCTACCTTTCTGCCAGCTGGGTCAGCCTCCGATCCACATGATACTGCAGCGACCTGGAGCCGGTGAGCTGCAGCAGGACGTCAATTAAGGGTGTGTAGCTAGCCGGTAACATGTAAATGAGGCTCTGCTCTCAAAATGGACTGGGCCTCCCGCTGGAGGGAGCAATGGGTTGCTCACACACATAGCTGGTCAGCCGCCCTTCACTGTCCAGGCTCAAATGAATGATGGCTATTTAGACAAGATACCGGTGCCTGTGGACCCATACCCCAGCAAGGGGGTTATTGCCTTCAGTAGAGGAAGTGAGAGAATATTGGCAAAGAAAATTTGGGAAAAAAATCTAGCCAGTTTACTCCTTTATATCCACTGTATCGCTTTGTACTGTTGCAGCCATGTATGTGATTCCATGCATGCCTATGCTCCATTGCTAAGTATGTGAGTAATCCATTGGAAAACTCTACAGGTGCGCACAAAATCGATAAGTTGAAAAATACAATGCACCAACATTTGGAATTCTGAGAACTACAGGATGCAGCTTCAAGTTGATTGCCAAATAAACTCTGAACCTAAAATGATACAAGTTGGGTCAACTACAGGTCTTCCTGCAAAAGAGGATAGCGGCATTCAATCACTGCTTACCTTCAAATGTATGAGGTAGCATTTGGGGAAGGAAGGGAGAAGAATGTGTGGCTATATTATTAAAAATAAGCTTGTGGTGGGTTTGTGTGAGCAACCCTCAAGCAAAGCACTGCTTGGAATTGTGACCATCAGCCACAACACTGCATTACGCTGTTTCCAATTCTTATGATGAAATCCTCTCAGTTCTGAGATTAAAGTTAACTATTCAAGCTACTAATATCATCTGTATGTAGAAGTTTCATTTTGTTGGTGTCAATGATTCCAGGATGCCTGGCTGCAGACTGCTAACAGGTTTTGTTGGAGATAGGAGCGCTTCAGTTTGGCTGCTAAGGCTCATCTTCTTTAGACTTCTACAGTAATTTCCTTATTGTACCAAGATTGCCATTCATTTATCACACCACACCCATAAATTTGCGAAAACTAACGCACAGAAGAAAATATTAGGGGGTATAAGGATATCAGGTAGCAGGTGCCTCTCCATTCTTGGTGGAAAGGTTCATAGGATGTGGACTGTTAAAGGTGCCTGGAGATGTGAACTTCATAACATGACACGACACAAAACTATATTCAGCTCATACTTACAGCATCCTCAATTCTGCATTGTTGGCATTTCAGTATAGTCAGGGATGAGCAATATTCATCATTGCCACAGTTCCAATCTGTCAAGCAAAGCTGCAAGGGGATAACAGTGGCATTTTCAGCCATCACAAATAGAATTATAGAATCATGGAAAGGTTACAGCACGGAAGGAGGCTATTCAGCCCATCGAGTCTGTGCTGGCTCTATGCAAGAGCAATCCAGCTAGTCCCACTCCCCCGCCCAATCCCTGTGGTCCTGCAAATTTTTCCTTTCAAGTACTTATCCAGTTCCCTTTTGAAGGCCATGATTGAATCTGCCTCCACCACACCCTCTGGCGGTGCATTCCAGATCCTAACCGCTCGCTGTGTACAAAAAAGTTTTTCCTCATGTCACCTTTGGTTCTTGTACAGAATTCGCAGTATCAGGACGGGTGATATATATATAAAGCACATTGTCGCTGAGTGTTACGATTATTTCAGTGCGTTAATGTCAGTGAGTGGCTTTGAAATGTTGAGTGTATCAGCACTTTCCTGTGTAGGTGATTGCAACACGTTATTGTAAAGTGTTATAAGAACAAAAGTAGTCAGGTATAATAAATGGATATTCACCTCATTCAATCTTATCCCTGTAATATATAAACTCTTTTATAATTTAATTATATAATACATAACTCAATGTTTTGCCTCTATTAATTTCCTTTGCAGATTGAAATATTCCATTTATCACATTATCAGGGCCACTAGAGAATGACAGAAGCAATTCCTGTTTTTGCAGATCCTTTGAATTTAACATACTCTCCTCAATAAAGGCACCTTCCATAAATTTCTAATGTGTCACCTTTTTACCATGTAACCTGGATTATCTTTACATTTTGAAACCTAGTTGAAGGACCAAAGCCCATAATACATAATATAGTATCTACAGCACAGAAACAGGCCATTCGGCCCAACAGATGTAGGACAACTAAAGTTGAAGAGTAGGAGAAAAAAGGAGATAAATTGTAATTTGCTGATTTTAAAAGCTTGTAGATTGCAAGACTGAGGAAAGTAAGGAAGTCCACAGTTTGTGATCCGAGCAAAGAATGAAATAGAGTAGGACATCGTGGGATTTCAACACAGAGGAGATGGGGAAGAGGAAGACCGTGTGGGATGCTTTATTTGGATCTTAAGAGGAACAAGAGAAGAACGTTCAAAGAAGTACTGGCCAAAGTAATATTGGTAGGATAGAGAGAAAGAAGAAAGGTTGTGATGGAGAGAGGGTAGAAGTGAAAGATGATAAACGTTTACTTGTGTCTTGTCCAGAAGTGCAAGAGAGGTGCTGGAAGAGACACTACAGATATGGGAACAACATTCAGGTCTTGGATAGAGTTGGAACTTATAGAGAGTTAAGACTTGAGTACAGTCCCCTCACCATTGAAAGATAAATCATATGGTGCAGTATCAGTTTCATTTAACTAGTGCAATTTGGTATCATCACTACGTACTGTTAAAAAAAATCTTGCCAAAAATAGAGCAAATGATCCCATGCACTGCACTTGTATGTTATCACAGGCAGGAGTGTGCGCCAAGCATGTAACGCATTGCAGCATTGAAATCACATTAATATAGTGCCATCTGAATCCTTTAAAATGTTATTCCCTTGTAACACACTGCAGCTTGCACATTATTTTGAATCTTGTATCTTCCAGCTTGCAAGACAGATATTCCTAATCACATTTCTTCTCTGAAATTATGGCAGTGGTGCTGCAGTGATTTACAGATGTGTACACTTAACTCTGTGCTGCAAGTGCCTGCCATTTTACATGTCAAACCAGTACTGGTGCTGATTCAGAATCTGTACCTATTGTAACCTCAGACAAACGTCATTATTTATCAACATTAACAGAATTGTTTTTCTTTTCTGTCATCAATTTATTTTCTTCCTTTTTGATATATTCTCCTTTCCCACAAATCCAAAATATGTGGGCAAACCACCTTTTTTATTTGTTCTTAAGATTTGGGTGACACTGGCAAGGTCCAAGTCTATTTGTCCCTGGGAAAGTAGTGGGCCGCCTTCTTTGTACAACTGAATGGCGTGCTAGACTGTTTAGAGGGGATTAAAAGTCAACCATGTAGTGTGGGACTAGGTAAAGATGATAGGGCATTAATGTGTCAGGTGTTACAACAATCCAGCAGATTTTGTGCTCATTTTTCTGGTGCTAGCCCACAAACCTCCAGATTTATTAAATTCAATTTCATAATTTGTCATGGTGGGATTTAGAACTCGCAATGTCTGGGTTGCTAGTCCAGTACCATAACGATTACACTGCTGCACTCAACCTGTTCAAAGATCTGTAACTCGCCATTATGAGGTCCAGAACACTCAACCACCAAAGTGCTGACTGAAATCCAGAAACCACTGCATAAGAAATCACAAACCACTCTGGTACAACATATTGGCACCCAGCACATTGGCAAACAAACTGCTTACATAAGAACATAAGAAATAGGAGCAGGAGTAGGCCAATCGGCCCCTCGAGCCTGCTCCGCCATTCAATAAGATCATGGCTGATCTGATCCCAACCACAAATCTAAAGAACACAAGAAGTAGGAGCAGGACCCGGCCACACAGCCCCTGGGCCCTCTCCGCCACCCACAGGGCATTGACCAATCCGAACTCAGCTTCATGTCCAATTTCCTGCCCGCTCCCCATAACCCCTAATTCCCTTTGCTTCGAGAAAACTGTCTATTTCTGTTTTAAATTTATCTAATGATGTAGCTTCCACAGCTTCCTGGGGCAGCAAATTCCACAGACCTACCACCCTCTGAGTGAAGAAGTTTCTCCTCATCTCAGTTTTGAAAGAGCAGCCCCTTATTCTAAGATTTATGCCCCCTAGTTCTAGTTTCACCCATCTTTGGGAACATCCTTACTGCATCAACCCGATCAAGCCCCTTCACAATCTTATATGTTTCAATAAGATCGCCTCTCATTCTTCTGAACTCCAATGAGTAGAGTCCCAATCTACTCAACCTCTCCTCATATGTCCACCCCCTCATCCCTGGGATTAACCGAGTGAACCTTCTTTGTACTGCCTCGAGAGCAAGTATGTCTTTTCTTAAGTGTGGACACTAAAACTGTATGCAGTATTCCAGGTGCGGTCTCACCAATACCTTATATAACTGCAGCAATACCTCCCTGTTTTTATATTCTATCCCCCGAGCAATAAAAGCCAACATTCCGTTGGCTTTCTTGATCACCTGCTGCACCTGCATACCAACTTTTTGATTTTCTTGCACGAGGACCCCCAGATCCCTTTGTACTGCAGTACTTTCCAGTCTCTCGCCATTAAGATAATAACTTGCTCTCTGATATTTCCTGCCAAAGTGCATAACCTCACATTTTCCAATATTATATTGCATCTGCCAAATCTCCGCCCACTCACCCAGCCTGTCTATATCCCCTTGTAGGTTTTTTATGTCCTCCTCACTCTCTACTTTCCCTCCCATCTTTGTATCATCTGCAAATTTTGATATGTTGCACTCGGTCCCCTCCTCCAAATCGTTAATATAGATTGTAAAGAGTTGGGGACCCAGCACCGACCCCTGTGGAACACCACTGGTTACTGGTTGCCAGTCCAAAAATGAACCATTTATCCCAACTCTCTGCTTCCTGTTCGATAACCAATCCTCCACCCATGCCAGAATATTACCCCCAATCCCGTGATTTTTTATCTTAAGTAATAATCTTTTATGTGGCACCTTGTCGAATGCCTTCTGGAAGTCTAAATACACTACGTCCACTGGTTCCCCTTTATCCACCCTGTACGTTATATCCTCAAAGAACTCAAGCAAATTTGTCAGACATGACTTCCCCTTCATAAAGCCATGCTGACTTTGTCCTATTAAATTATGCTTATCTAAATGTTCCGTTACTGTCTCCTTAATAATAGACTCCAAAATTTTACCCACCACAGATGTTAGGCTAACTGGTCTATAATTTCCAGCCTTCTGCCTACTACCCTTTTTAAATAACGGTGTTACATTAGCAGTTTTCCAATCTGCCGGGACCTCTCCTGAGTCTAGGGAATTTTGGAAAACTATCACCAAAGCATCCACAATCCCTACTGCCACTTCCCTCAAGACCCTAGGATGGAAGCCATCAGGTCCAGGGGATTTATCCGCTTTGAGTCCCATTATTTTACTGAGTACCATCTCCTGAGTGATTTTAATCGTATTTAGCTCCTCCCCCCGTAGAGTCCCCTGTTTGTCCAGTGTTGGGATATTCTTAGTGTCCTCTACTGTAAAGACTGAAACAAAATATTTGTTCAGCATTTTTGCCATCTCCATGTTTCCCACCATTAATTTCCCGGTCTCATCCTCTAAGGGACCGACGTTTGCCTTAGCCACCCTTTTTCTTTTTATATAACTGTAGAAACTCTTGCTATCTGTTTTTATATTTTTTGCTAATTTCTTTTCATAATCTAACTTCCCTTTCTTAATCAATCCTTTAGTTACTTTTTGCTGTCTTTTTAAGAATTCCCAATCTTCTATCCTCCCACTAAGTTTGGCTACCTTATATGTCCTTGTTTTTAGTCGGATACTATCCTTGATTTCTTTAGCCACGGATGGCTGTCATTTCTTTTACACCCTTTTTTCCTCAGTGGAATATATTTATTTTGAAAGTTGTAAAATAACTCCCTAAATGAACACCACTGCTCATGTACTGTCTTACCCTTTAATCTATTTTCCCAGTCCACTTTAATCAATTCCGCTCTCATACCATCATAGTCTCCTTTATTCAAGCTCAGTACGCTTGTTTGAGAATCAACCTTCTCACCCTCTAATTGGATATGGAATTCAACCATGTTGTGGTCGCTCGTTCCAAGGGGATCCTTAACTAGGACATTATTAATTAATCCTGACTCATTACACAGGACCAGGTCCAAGGTTGCCTGCCCCCTTGTAGGATCAGTTACATACTGCTCAAGAAATCCATCCCTGATGCACTCAATGAACTCTTCCTCAAGGCTGCTCTGCCCAATTTGATTTGTCCAGTTAATATGATAATTAAAATCCCCCATAATTATAGCTGTTCCCTTATTACATGCCCCGACTATTTCCTGATTAATACTTCTTCCAGCAGAGTTGCAACTATTAGGAGTCCTATATACTATGCCCACGAGTGTTTTTTTCCCCTTATTATTCCTTATCTCCACCCAAACTGTTTCATTATCTTGATGCTTTGTCCCAATATCATTTATCTGTATTACAGTGATTCCTTCCTTTATTAACATAGCCACCCCACCTCCCCTTCCTTCCTGCCTGTCCTTCCTGATTGGGAATTAAATATGCCAGGGTATTTAACAGTCGTTGTCACCCTGCAGCCATGTTTCTGTAATGGCCACAAGATCATACCCATACGTAGTTATTTGTGCCGTTAACTCGTCCATTTTGTTACGAATGCTACGTGCATTCAGATAAAGAACTTTCAAATCTGTTTTGTGACGCTTAGTTCCTGCTTTTTCCTTTTTTAACACTTTACCTATTACTCCATACCTTCTGTCCCTTCCTGTTACGCTTTCCTCTGTCTCCCTGCTCAGGTTCCCAACCCCCTGCCACTTTAGTTTAAACCCTCCCCAACAGCACTAGCAAACACTCCTCCTAGGACAGCGGTCCCGGCCCTGCCCAGGTGCAGACCGTCCGGTTTGTACTGGTCCCACCTCCCCCAGAACCGTTTCCAGTGTCCCAGGAATTTGAATCCCTCCCCCTTGCACCATTCCTCTAGCCACGTATTCATTTGAAATATCCTCCTATTTCTACTCTGACTAGCACGTGGCACTGGCAGCAATCCTGAGATTACTACCTTTGAGGTCCTATTTTTTAATTTACCTCCTAACTCCCTATATTCTGCTTTTAGGACCTCATCCCCTTTTTTACCTATATCGTTGGTGCCTATGTGCACCACGACAGCTGGCTGTTCGCCCTCCCCCTCCAAAATGTTCTGTAGCCGCTCCGAGACGTCCTTGATCCTTGCACCAGGGAGGCAACACACCATCCTGGAGTCTCGGTTGCGGCTGCAGAAACGCCTGTCTATTCCCCTTACAATTGAGTCCCCTATCACTATAGCTCTTCCACTCTTTTTCCTCCCAGCCTGTGCAGCAGAGCCACTCGTGGTGCCAGGAAGTTGGCTGCTGCTGCCTTCCCCTGATAAGTCATCCCCCCCCCAACAGCATCCAAAGTGGCATATCTGTTTGAGAGGGGGATGGCCACAGGGGACCCCTGCACTACCTGCCTGCACCTCTTACTCTTCCTGGTGGTCACCCATTCACTTCCTGCCTGTATACCCTTTACCTGCGGTGTGACCAACTCGCTAAACGTGCTATCCACGAGTTTCTCTGCATCGCGGATGCTCCACAGTGAGTCCACCCGCAGCTCCAGCTCCAAGATACGATCGGTCAGTAGCTGCAGGTGGACACACTTCCCGCACACATGGTCGGCAGGGACACTGGTAGTGTCCATGACTTCCCACATCTTGCAGGAGGGGCATATCACGGGTGCGAGATCTGCTGCCATGACTTGCCTTAGCTTAGTTACCCCTTTTAAATTACGTTGAAATTAGAAAATGTTAACTATACTAGGGACCTAGGTTCACTAAAAAAAACACTACCTGCTATAAAACCTGCAGACCTTCCCTTTCTTATTACTTTACTTACAGTAAAATGGTAGAAATACTCACCTGAACCTACTCACCAATCAGCTGCCTCTCCTGTGCCGCGTCACTTTCTGACTGGTGACGTCACCCCGAACTCTGCCGCTGGTCTCGCTCTTTACCGCCGCTCACCGACTGAACTCCCGCTCTCTCCGCTCTGGTCTCGCTCTTTGCCGCCGCTCACCGACTGAACTCCCGCTCTCTCCGCGCTGTTTGTATCCCCGCTCTGGTCTCGCTCTGTGCCGCCGCTCACCGACTGAACTCTCGCTCTCTCCGCGCTGTTTATATCCCCGCTCTGGTCTCGCTCTGTGCCGCCGCTCACCGACTGAACTCTCGCTCTCTCCGCGCTGTTTTTATCCCCGCTCTGGTCTCGCTCTTTGCCGCCGCTCACCGACTGAACTCTCGCTCTCTCCGCGCTGTTTTTATCCCTGCTCTGGTCTCGCTCTTTGCCGCCGCTCACCGACTGAACTCTCGCTCTCTCCGCGCTGTTTTTATCCCCGCTCTGGTCTCGCTCTTTGCCGCCGCTCACCGACTGAACTCTCGCTCTCTCCGCGCTGTTTTTATCCCCGCTCTGGTCTCGCTCTTTGCCGCCTCTCACCGACTGAACTCTCGCTCTCTCCGCGCTGTTTTTCTCTCCGCTCTGGTCTCGCTCTTAGCCGCTGCTCACCGACTGAACTCTCGCTCTCTCTGCACTCTTTTTATCCCCGCTCTGGTCTCGCTCTTTGCCGCCGCTCACCGACTGAACTCTCGCTCTCTCTGCGCTCTTTTTATCCCCGCTCTGGTCTCGCTCTTTGCCGCCGCTCACCGACCCTGCTTGTAGAATTTTTGTGTGTATGTGATTTTTTTTTGTGCATAAGGTAAGGAATGTCTGTGTTGAGGAATGGAGCACTTTCCCATTTTTGCTTAACATCAAGCATTCCCCATTCAGGTGCAGCATGAACCAGCTACACTCCTTATATTCTGTCCCGACAACTAATTTATAGAAAATCACTTGCCCAACAGTTTATGTGAATCAGATGCAGCAGTTAAGTATTATTCCCTTACCTACTAGAAATAAAACACTTGATCTGTACAAATAATGGGGGGAATTTTAATCCCCCCATGACAGGCGGGAGAGGGTTGGTGGTGGGGGGGGGTTAAATCGGCAAATTTGCGAAACCCGACCCCAACCCACCACGAACACGCCTGCTTCTGTTTTAACTGCGGTGGGTTTCGGGGTGTCCAAGTAACCTGCTCTGGAGAGACGGGTCCGTAATTATAATATGTATATGAGATTCCATTCCTGATGTTTTGGCAGCGATTTAAATTTAATGCTGGCCGGCCGGGTTTCCCAGGGCTTGGGAATCCCAGCAGCTAAAGGGAGGTGGGAGCAGCCGGATCCAGCAGTTAAGTACTTTTTATAGCATTGCTTGTGGGCCAGGAGGAGCAGGAGTGCTCCCCCGATCCCTTGAGCAAATCTTCTACCGCGATCGGATAACCCCCTCCCTCCAAACCCGTGATGTTCCCCGGTTCCCCCCCATCCCGATTGCCGATCCAACCTCCCCCCCCCCCCCCCAAACCAACCTGCGATGTTCCCCAGCTGTGGCCTTCTACCACTGGCTTTCCCGCCAGCCAGCCTGTCAATCTAGCCGGCTGCTGGGTGGGAAACGGAGTAAAAAAACAATGATGAGGTCCTGCTGTTAAATTCGGCAGTACGTCTGCATTCCCGGCATTTCCCGGTTTCCCCCCATAAACAGGCTCTCCCGCTACCACCCCGCCTCCCTGTAAATATCAGGGCCAATGTTTCCCAGAAAAATGGCTGTTAGGATACAGTTTTTTGTGAGGAGTATGGCACAGAGACTAAAGACAGGTCAGAGAGAGACATCAGCTAGAGTGTGTATATTCTGTACCTCCATCTTCCCCACCACAATTCAAAGGTATGGATGATGGAGGACCTAACTATAAACAGTAGAGGCTAGATGCATTTATGACAGCACTGTGGCTTCAACTATGCTCATGGGGCTTCAATGATGCGAGCACATTTTGCAAAGGGGTGTAGGAGGTTGGCAGTCATAGCATCTTGTCTTTCTGGTCAATGTGATGCACATACTTGTAAGATGATACCAATCTTCCTCCTTACCATACCTTAATTGTCATTCATATATAAGAGTTGATTAGTGGCTATTTTGAGGAGAGTATTAAGGTATCAACCAGTGGTACTATGGCTGATGAGTCTGGCATCCAACCTGAGGGTGACTTTATGGTGGGTATCACTATTGCTTAGGTTTTATGTGTGAAGTTTATCTATCTCAGAAGTTCTTATACTGTTCCAGATGTTGCACCTAATTATATTGTACTACTTTAGAACTTTAAAATGTGACTAAATATTTATGGTGTTTTACAATTATTAATTACTTAGTGAATTGAACATTCCTTAATTTGCAATACATTTAAAATCAAATGTTGGGATCCTTTTTCATAGCAAGGCTCTTTCTGGCCAACCTAATTTTAGTAAGGATAGCCTGGTGCGGTGACTTCCTCCAAAACCTCCACTTTAAAGAATTTTTTATAAAACAATAATATTTCACTTACCATAAATCCTGTCTTTGCTCTTTGAAATAAAATTGTTGATATCAATCACTTCTGTGTATCTTTTATTGGCCATGATGCATTTTCATTTAAAGTTGCGTAATAGTCCCAACTTGACAGTAGAACATAAGCTATATTTCTGGAAGAGCGTCTGGAATCATCTTTTCCACATGGTTCCTTGTATACTCTTGGTGCTGCCTTCATTTATGTATTGATATAGTTTATGGTTTGGATTGTACAATCATATATGTACAAACATACGGAAATAACAGACAGAAAGAGACCTGCTGGTCCATCCAGCCTGTCCCACACAGTTGTAATGCCTTATGCATCACAATACATAGACTCCCCACCTGCCCCCGGAGCCAAGTAATCTCCCAGGAGAGCCAAAAAAAAGAGAATAAAACAAAACCCAGGCCAATTAGGGGGAAAAAACTGGCAAATTCCTCTACGTCCCCTTAGGTGATCAAAACTAGTCCAGGACATCATATTGGCCCTGATTTACATTGCAGGATACCTATCTCTTGTATAAGGTGATCTCCACCCCAGCCAGAAACCGGTCCAGCTTTCACCTGAAAGAATGCAGCGAATCAGCATTCACTGCACAAGCCAGCAATCTGATCCACCAGTCCACTATTCTCTGAGAAAAGAGGAACCGCCTAACATCCAACCTCGTTCTGCTCTTACATCTTAAACATGACCCCGGTCCACCTTACCCTATTTAGTTGAAATATTTGGTCTACATAAATGCAATCTAATCCTTTCATTATTTTATAAACCTCGATCAAATCACCCCAAGTCTATGTTTCACTAAAGTATAGAGACCCAGCTCGTTGAGCCTATCTGGGTAACTAAAGTGTTTTAAATCGGGAATTAATCTTGTGGCCCTGCTCTGCACTCTTTCTCCTTACCATATATTTAATTGTTATATTTTGCACAGGCCTTCATTCCACCTATTGGAGTGAAATAAATATATTCATAGAATCATAGAATAATACAGCACAGATGGAGGCCATTCGGCCCATCGTGCCTGGGTCGGCTCTATGAAAGAGCTATCCAATTAGTCCCACTCCTCTGCCCTTTCCCCAAAGCCCTGCAATTTTTTCCTTTTCAAGTGTATATCCAATTTCCTTTTGAAAGTTACCATTGAATTTGCTTCCACCACCCTTTCAGGCAATGTATTCCAGATCATAACAACTCGCTGCATAAAACAAATTCTCCTAATCTCCCCCCGGTTCTTATGCTAATTACCTTAAATCTGTGTCCTCTGGTTACCGACCCTTCTGCCACTGGAAACAGTTTCTCCTTATTTACTCTATCAAAACCCTTCATGATTTTGAACACCTCTATTAGATCTTCCATTAACCTTCTCTGTTCTAAGGAGAATAACCCTAGCTTCTCCAGTCTCTCCACATAACTGAAGTCCCTCATCCCTGGTACCTTTTTAGTAAATCTCCTCTGCGCCCTCTCTAAGGCCTTGATATCCTTCCTAAAGTGTGGTGCCCAGAATTGGATACAATACTCCAGCTGGGACCTAACCAATTATTTATAAAGGCTTAGCATAACGTCCTTGCTTTTGTACTCTATGCCTCTGTTTATAGAACTAAGGATCCTATATGTTTTTTTAACAGCCTTCTCAATTTGTCCTGCCACCTTCAAAGATTTATGTTCATAAACCCCTAGCTCTCTCCGTTCCTGCACCCCTTTTAAAATTGTACCATTTAGTTTATATTGTCTCTCCTCATTCATCCTTCCAAAACGCATCACTTCACACTTCTCTGTATTAAATTTCATCTGCCCTGTGTCTGCGAATTTCAACAGTCTGTCTATGTCTTTCTGACGTCTGTATATGCAGGTCATTAATATATATCAAAAAGTTGATATGATTTATGTTATAACATTTTATCATGAATCATTGATTTAGCATTATAGGTATTTATAATAGAAAAATAAAAAATTGTACAATACATATTATTAATGTTACATTATGAAAACAAATATTTTCCTGTGCTGGCTTGCAAACAGGGCTATTTCACACCAAATCTGAGATGGTCTCAGTTTCACATATGACAAACAACTTTAGCTATGATAAACCCAGCCAATTTGTACTTTAGAGTTAACATTCGTAATTGATTAAAATGGTAAAGGTAAATGGTAAATGCAGGCAAAAAAATCTGGCCAAACAAACATTACACCTGATGCATTTCCACCCTCCAAAGTTATTCCAAATACTGAGTCAAGTGCATTTTGTGATTTATTTGATATACTACAGAGACTCCTATACCTGTAGTACAATTTGCAAATTATCTAATGGAAAATACCACACTCAATACTTGCTGCAGTGTGATTTGATTTATTCAGCATAATATACAGATATCTACCCCTTGGAGTGTGCTCAGCAACATATCCATCATTGAGATAACTTACTAGTGACTTGGGAACGAATGTTATTGTTTAAAGGTTCATTGGCATCAATGCTGTTTATTTTGATTCTTGACCTAGCACCTCCATCACACTTTGACTTTCCCACCCTTTTCATATTTGGGTTATGAGAGTTTGCTTCTCTGAGAACCAGATATTTAAAAAGTGTTCACATGCCATATCTTGTTCCAGAGTAAATTTTATTTTTAACAAATGTTACCTATTATAAAATAACAACGGATGGATCTTTCATCCTGAGTATCTTGAATATAAATGAAAGTAAAAAATCACTCGCTCTAGTCCATTCTATAATCTTTACGCTGTTCTTCTTAGGCTGCTGTCACTGACCTCGCTGCTCACTGCTGCCAGTGAAGAGGCTCGATTACCTGTGGACAAGACAATCTATTAACATACTGGTCTGATCCTAATCCATATCAAGTCCTATTAGAGCTTGTTACAACTGTTACCTATTCACTGTGCTGAGGACACGCTTTAATCATCCAAGTATCAATTTTGCTCTCTATTTTCCCGTTTCAAAATATCCCAGAGATTGAGCCAGTTACTGCTGTAGTGGTTTATTCAGCTATATATTTTCAAATCCCTCTCAAGCACAACTAATAGAATTCTGTGTTCAATGGGATAGGATTCCACTCACACTCAATTGGCATTTTGGGAAGGGGATCAAGAAGATACTTTACTCCTGCTAAATATGCCTTTATTTGGAACATGGGCAGACTTTCCACCATCTCGTATAGCCAGCCACAATAAATGGCTGCCATGAGTGCTGGAGAAAATGTGCACATTCCATGCATTTATTTGAGTGACTTCCTTCGTATTTTATCTCACCAGTGGTATCTAAATTTCCAACATGGCAGTACAAGCTGAATTTCACTTCTGAACTGATCTGTTCTATTGTTTTATACTCTGAGTCCTTAATTACATATTAATATAGCATATATTTTGGATTTTATCAATTCAAAAATAAATTATTTGTCATACTGATAAATTTTCATACATTTGCACAGATGATTTTTCCACATTAGGGAGTGATTATAATAATGACATTGTTTATGTCATAAAATTGTAGCACTTGGCAATGTCTGCCAGAACCTTAGATTCTTGTAAGCATTTTTAATGGAAAGAATAAATGTTATAAGTGTTACATTATGAGAACAAATACTTTTTTTTGTACTGCCTTGTAAGCAATGCAGTTTTAAACCTAATCCCAATAGGTCCAAATTCCAAATAAGATGAAAGACTTTTGGAATATTAGATGATCGAGCCAGCCACTGTTTCGATTCGATCTGCCCCCTAATAATGGGCTAAATTGACAGATTTTGAAATTGTGAAGAAAATAACATTTCTGCCTGAACAAACATAGGATGGATGATTTGGCCTGAAAGAATTGCAGGCAAAGCTCAGGTTCTTTGCCCAGTTTCTTAATTCCCACCCAGCAGAAACTGATTGAAGATTTTACCAACACCAAAAAGATTCCTTTCGCCCCAAGACTGCAGTTATTTGAAATGTTGCCTGTCAATTTTTTGATTTGTCTGATATAATAGAGAGACTCTTATACCTGAAATATGATGTGCAAATTATGTAATGTAAAACACCATATCCTACACATGCTGGAGTGTGATATGATTTATTCAGTATAATATACCCCTTCGGAGTGTGATCAGTAATGTATCCATCATTGAGATAATTCAGACTTGACATAGGAATGAATATTATTTCAAGGTGCATTACCATCAACACTGTTTATTTTGATCCCTGTGCTGGCACCACTCCCATATTTGAGATATGAGAGTTTACTTCAATGAAAACCAGATACTTAAAAAGTGCTCACATGCCACATCTTTTGCTAGAGTAAATTTTATTTTTCAATAAATATCCATTATTAAAAACAGTGGATTCCTTCATCCTGAATATGTTGGATACATATACACATCTACATATATTCTACTGCACAAATTGGCTGCTGTGTTTGCCTACATTACAACAGTGACTACACTTCAAAAGTCCTTAATTGGCTGTGAAGTGCTTTGGGACATCCTGAGACATGAATGGCACTATATAAATGCAAGGTCTTTCTTTTCTTTCTTTACTGGCTATAGTCTATGCTATAACCCTTAGGCCGTTCTTCTAAGCCTGCTGGCACTGACCCTCGCTGCTCACTGATGTCAGTGAAGGTGGGTTACCTGTGGACAAGACAATGTATTAACATACTGGTCTGGTCCCAATTCACAGCGAGTCCTATTAGAGCGTATTATGACTTTTACCTCTCAATTGTGCTATGGGCAGATTTAAATAAAAAGAAATTAGAACCCATTGTGGTGACTTGTCTTTACATTCCATAAATATCAAAGTATAATAATATAATATGTATATAATATATAATGGATAGGGGACGTTTCTGTAATTGACTGTCCAAAATAATCTAGTGATCTTGCTCATAAGGAAAACTTTACGATGTCTGTATCTTATTCATCTACTTCAAGTGGCACTATTATTAGTACATAAACAACGTTAAAGAACATAAGAACATAAGAACATAAGAAATTGAAGCAGGAGTAGGCCAATCGGCCCCTCGAGCCTGCTCCGCCATTCAATAAGATCATGGCTGATCTGATCCCAACCACAAATCTAAAGAACACAAGAAGTCGGAGCAGGACCCGGCCACATAGCCCCTGGGCCCTCTCCGCCACCCACAGGGCATTGACCGATCCGAACTCAGCTTCATGTCCAATTTCCTGCCCGCTCCCCATAACCCCTAATTCCCTTTACTTCTCGAATCAGCTGTCATCATCCCGCCTGCAAAGCCTGGTTTTACATTAAAAATGTATAATCCTTTGCATTATACTAAATGGTGTCTGTGAATTTAAGAAAATAATTTAACATTAGGATCAAAGGTAACAAGTGTAAGCAACTTGAATGTAGCTAGGGTAGCAGGTAGCCCTCAACATTCCTTGACTAGGAAGGGATAAATCAGCCCGAGTTTATGCTCTTGATCACTTTCCAGTGATTCCCCTTGCAAAGTGCAAATATGTGGACATCAGGTGAGAACAGGTTCATGGTCAGGTGTGATAGGCCCACAGTACATACCCTGATGACACTCACTGTCTTGGCTTATACATGAGGAATGACTACTTACATCAAGTATTGGAGGGCAACTGTTGGCCATAAAACTGTACCCAATATTAGTCAGAACCTGTGAAAGTGTACCCAACACAAGTAAGCACTCTTGAAAATGCACCCAGTATAAAGATTGAAGTGCAATCCTTCTACATTCAACACAGGGACAACTAACTCTTGCTTGGTACCATCTAACAGTGGCCAGCTACAACTGACAGCTTCAAAACCATCTTTATTGCCAAGATTACAATTACTCATATTATCTTTCCTCCAACTATTTTTGACAATGTGAAGTAGTCACAAGTATATTGAGGAAATGGATTTTCAGAATTTAAATTTAGATTCTGATTTTGTCTACCAGTATTGGGGATTTTTAGAAACTGGCAGTATTGGGGAGCAGGTGTGAGGGGAATGGGACAAAATGCCATGACCCCCTTTTGAACCACCAGGCCCTGATTTCAACCCCCTCCCCTCCCCCAATGTGTTCCCACCTATAAATTTCCTCCCGTGACTAATCCACAACCACTTTTGTGCCCTTAAGCACCCTCACCACAATTGTCCCCATCGACACACCATTCCTGCCTTAAAACATTTAAGCATAAATTTTCTGCATCTTAAAATTAATGGAAAATCACAGGCTGGGATGCAAAATTTCCTGCTAGGCACACCTGGCATGTGCCAGAAGAGCAGAAGTAAAACCTTTAGTGTGCTATTAGTTAGTTTTCTAACTAAAATGCTCGCTAGTTCATTGTTTATGCAGTCCCAAGTTTTTTTTACAAAAAATCTCTTTGGGGGGAAAAATTGGATACGGGTCCATTCTGAGCGATAGTAGCGCCGAATGGACCCTCCGGAGGCAGCACGTGAAATTCGTGCTGCCTGCTACTTACCCTGAAATCTCCGTGCAGCAAGCGCAGCCCTCGCTGCTGAGAGGCTGCATGGAGAATGAGGACGTTGAAAATGGGGCGTGGCCAGTGCACGTCATCAGCTGCCTGCACTACTTAAAGGTGCAGGCACATTTCTAATGGCAGAGACACAGCCAAGGAGGAGAAGGGAGAATGGCATCACGAGCAGCTGCACCAGCAAGAGAGTGGGCACCAAGATTCTCGTATGATGCTCTGGAGGCCCTGATGGAGGGGTGGACCAGAAGAGGGCAGCATTGCACCCGCAGGGTGGCCGGAGACCATCTAGACTACAGCTGCGTAGGCATTGGCAGACTGTGGCACAGGAGGTGAATGCGAGAAGCATTGCAGCACGCACGTGGGTGCAGTGCCGCAAGAAATTTAATGACTTGATACGAGTGGTCAAGGTGAGTGAATGCAAGTGTCAAGTGGCACATGTCAAGTGTCAAGTAGCACCAACTGGACAAATAATCCATGCACGACACCTCCGGTCATCCACCCACCCACCAACAAACACTGCCCATCCATACACAATGCTGCATCTCACACGCACGTAATACCACACTTGCAGGCCACACAACCACCACTCAAGTCACACAAACTGGCAGCTATTCGACCATGACAGGCACATTACCCACACACCTTGCAGGACACTCACTGACACACTGTCCTCTGTCTTGCAGGAGAAGGTGGCGTATAACACCCTCCAGCAGGAGGGACCAGAGGCTGGACGGGCACGTCTACACGTCCTCACCCCCCCAGAGGAGACGGCGCTCAGCATCATTGGGTGGGCCGTCGCTGCAGTCGTCACAACGTGCCGCGCTGGAGGTCCCGGTCAAGGGGGTTTCTGCATATCTAATGATCCTTCTCCTTTTCCACATCTCCCTCCTCCCATAATCTTTTCTGACTCATGTGCTGCACATGCTGCCAGCACACACCTCTTACTTGCTCCTCTCCCCACTCCACAACTCAACCTGTTTCCCTTTGTCATTGCAGATACCCAAGAACACGTGGCGGCACCCGAGGAGGAGGAGGGGGAGGAAGAGGACACTGAAGCTACACCGTCACTCGATCTGACACTTGATCTGACACTTGCTTCCACCAGCTCAGAGACTGACACTGCGCGTCCTTTAGAGGTTTAGGTTAGAGGAGGGATCAGCACGTGGTGAGACACCGAGCACAAGTGCGCAGGAGCCGGGGCGGAGGGAATGGATGCCGGAGGACGAGGTCGCTCACTAGTTCTGCTGCAGAGGAGTCAGATGATGACTTCAATGGGCCAGGCTACAGAAGACGGCTGATGGGCGTACACCAACAAATCCTTGGGGCACTGGAAAGCCCGCGCATAATAAGAAGGGGCATGGAGGAGTCCAGCTCCAACTTGGCGCAGGGCTTTGCGCAGAGCTTGGAGCCCATCCTTTCCAACATGGAACGGGTGGTCACCTCCATCAGCGCCCCTGTGGAACTCACCACGATGCAGCTTCTGATGACTGATGTCACAGCATCCATTGCAGCACAAACATCTGCCATCCAAGGTCTGACTGCTGCATTTGCAACTCACACTGCTGCATTGGAAGCTCAGACCGCTGCTATCGTGGCTCTGGGGACCACTGTAGAACGGGGCTTCCAGGGCATCATAGCACTCCAGCAATCCGTTCTCCAGCCGATCATCAGGAGTGCTGAGGCGCCGCCCCGGGAGAGTGGCAGTGGCGCCATCGCAGTCGGACCTGCTGTCCTCTCTCAGGACGACAGCATTCCTGCTCCCACTCCTGCCACACTGCCAGTGCCCCTGTTGTTGCCTGTCGGCCAGCCAGGGCAGACTGTTGCAGCCCTTGCTGAGATGGTGCAGTCTGAAGCTGGGCCCTCCAGGCCCAGAGCTGCTCGAGGTCATCCTCCAAGGCCATCTGGACGTTCCTCCATTGAAAGCCAGCAGAATTCCACCACCCACGCTCCAGCCACTGGGGAAGCACCTCGTAGGAGCACTAGGATAGGTAAAGGCACACGGACAATAGGCACTAAGGGAATGCACAAGGGTGAATAGTTCTGTTACATTTGCATATTTTCATTTATTAATCCATAAATGAGAGCTTGATTTTGCATTTGGTGGTGGTTTTTATTCATGCAATGAGCTGAGAGGGGCACCAATGTGTAATGTGATGGAGGGCGATTTGATTGTCTTGTGGGAGGGGAAAGGTGGGGAATGTAGGACTGTTGGTGAGTTGGGGGATGTAGTTCCAATTATTGATACCGGGCACGGATCAGGCGAGCACACAGAGCCCTTGCAGACAAGGCATGTGGTTCCTGCTGCACCCTTGCGTCCTCCTCCACTTCCTCTTCTGGCTCCACCCCCTCCTCCTGCTCCTCCTCAGCCTCTTTCTCCTCCTGCACCTCCGCCTCTTCCTCCTCAGCCTCCTCCTCCTCCTCCTGCACCTCTGGCTCAGGATCTTCTGCAGTCATTGGTGGCAAAGGCTGGTCCCTCATGATGGCGAGGTTGTGCTGCATGCAGCAGACCACCACAAATCTGCCCACCCACTCAGGGGAGTACTGCAGGGCTCCTCCAGACCGGTCTAGGCAGTGGAAGCGTTGTTTGAGGAGGCCTATGGTGTGCTCCACGATGTTGCATGTGGCAGCATGGCTCTCATTATAGGCCTGCTGTGCACGTGCGCGTGGATTACTGACCAGTGTCATGAGCCACATCGTGAGGGGATAGCCCTCGTCACCCACTAGCCAGCCTTTGACTTGCCGAGTCGGATGAAACATAGCTGGCACGTTGGACTGCCGCATGACGAAGGAGTCGTGACTACTCCCAAGGTAGCGGGCATCGACCGCCAAGATACGATGCGTGTGGTCGCACACCAGCTGCATGTTGAGGGAGTGGAAGCCCATTCGGTTTACAAAGACAGCCGAGTTGATATGCGGGGCACGCAGGCAATATGTGTGCAGTCCATGGCACCCTGCACCATGAGGAAGCCAGCAATGCGAGCGAACCCCCTCACGATGTGGCTCATGACACTGGTCAGGAATCCACGCACACGTGCACAGCAGGCCTATAATGAGAGCCATGCTGCCACATGCAACATCATGGAGCACACCATAGGCCTCCTCAAACAACGCTTCCGCTGCCTAGACCGGTCTGGAGGAGCCCTGCAGTTCTGATTGTCTCTGTCGAGAGTAAAGGTAATGAACCTGTTCCTCATGTGGTACAGTGCGTCTGTGACTTCCCTTATGCAGCAGTGCACTGCATACTGCGAGATGTTGCACATGCCGCCAGCAGAGGCCTGAAATGCTCCTGAGCCCTAGAAATTCAGCGCCACGGTGACCTTCACAGCCACAGGCAATGCTGTCCTCGCCCTGCTCTGAGGCTGCAGTTGTGGCCGCACCAGTTGACAGATCTCGGTGACAGCTTCCTTGGTGAACCTCAGGCGTCGGATGCAATCCTCCTCGGTCATGTTGAGGTAAGAGAATTGATCCCTGAAGGCCCTCATTGGGTAGGGCCTCCTGCTCAGTGCCCTGCGCCTCCTCGTCCTCCATCTCCTCGCAGCTTAACCCTCTAGGCGTGGCCTCTCAGCATGCTCCCAGTCATGCTCAATGCCCAACGGGAGCCCTAGCAGTCCACCCATGGTCGCCAGGAATGTTGTTCCACCAGGGTTGTAGTTTCCCAACCCGTAAGGCAATACCTGCCAAAGCACTCTCAAAAGTAGTGTAGGAACTCTGAATAAGAATAGGGAGCTTCAAAAAAAACACTTCCTACTCCTCCAGCAGCCAGAAGCAATAATCCAGCAACTAACCTGCAACACCTGCATGGCCCTTTAAATAGCGCCGGTGGGGGTTCCTTCAGGCATTGTTAGAAACGTTTAGATGGTTAGGGACAAGACTGTGCGTTGAGTTGAGCGTTAAGGTCCAAAATTGTGTATATCACTTTAAATCAGCATTGCACACTGATTGCAGCCATTTTCTCCCTACTTTACATGCTTCCAGCGTTCGGGGTTAGTGCATGCGCTAACTCCTATACCAAGATGGCGTCTGGCGCTAGTCACGCAGGAAATGTGCGTGTGCATCCAAGATGCCATCTTGGATGTTGGAGGGGCCGTGTAGCGCCGAAAAAAACGGGCGCTACCCGACCCAATTTAGTGCCCTTTAAGTATTGGTAGCAATCATTATTGGTTACTATGCTGCCAATCTAGGATATAGCTGCCAGAATCCAACCAAGAGCAAATGTTATCAAAAGCGATAAGACCATTAGACCCATCCAGATTAAATATGATTGTTGAATCAGTTATCAAAGAAAAAAATATAAATATTGTCACTATGGAAATGTCTTCTCATTATCCAGCACAATCAGTCTGGCCACTGTGTCTTTTTCTGCAATGATTCACTGTTTGTTTTTCAATTCGACCATCTGTTGCTTTAGAGGTTTAATATAACACGACAGTTGCTCTCTTCAATGCACCAATGACTAAGCAAAGAATGAGAACTGAACTACGACGAACAATTGACTGCTCAAACAGAACTCTTGTAAAATGTAGCTTAAGCGCCTGGTGGAACGAAATATATATTTTTTAAATTACAGTCACCCTCATTTAAATCTATTATTGAATTTAACCATATTTAGAGTGGTGAGGATCTACAGTCCATGGGAGCTGTGGCATGTAGTTGCAGACTATATGTTTGGACTGCTCAGGCAATTCCTAGAAGCTGGTTATAATGAGGTATCAGCAGAGACCTACGAAGAAGTCAGCTGCACATTTTCTTGAATCAGGCATGGCACATGGCAAAGAGAGATTAAAAGAGGGTAAATGGGGAGAAATTACAATCTGCATTAATAAACCCTGACTGATACCCTGCAGTCCAACATTACAATCTGCATTGTTGTACCTTGACTTATATCCCACATTCATGACAGAAATATAATGTGAGGTGATTTTAGGTAGCATTTATAAGAAATAGAACAGCTGAGAGACTTATGGAACCATTCACAGGGGCACTTGGGAAATTTCCTGGTTTCCCATAAAGCCAGTCTATCCCTTCTGCCACTAGCAAGCTTTATGAATGGGAACATTTTGAAGTATCACCACAGTAGCAATGGAATTGAATAGGACAGGGCCAAATTACTTGGATTCTTTCTCTGATCAGTTATTCTCCTCCAGGTTCCGTGAGCGACAGATAACAATTTATTATCAGCTTCTGATGACTACAGTAAAAAGGGAAAAATATTGTTTTCTGAAGATGAAAAATTGCTTTGTAAAATAGGGAGAAATTGAGGAGAAGCATATTTTTAAACTGTTGAAAAATGCATGCCCCCATTTCTTATTAAAGAAACCAACTATCACTCTCCTATATAACGGAATATGATTGGTATGAAAATGTGTTTAATTTAGAATTTTAAAAAGTGTCACCTTTTTCCCCTGGGGATAGAAATGGAAATACAATACCTATAAGATAAATTATTAATGAATTAAAATTGTGGGTACTGGAGGATGCAAATGTCACAGGAATGTCAGAAGTCTTTTGATTAGGGATTGGAATTATAGTAAAGCTATTGGTAGTTATTACATATATAATTCCATGTATTTCCCCAAATAAAATATTTCCATTAAGAGTATTTAAATGCCTAATTAGTGCATTTTTTTTTAAAAAAGACAAAGATCTTAAATTGGAATATTCTTGCTTTAGTCATAATTTCCTTATGGTAGTTCCTCACTGAAACTTTGACAAAAATATCTTCAAGACAAGATGGAGAAAAGTTTAGGTTTTAAACTGCAAAAACATTAATCTATTTGAAGAAATATTTTATAATGATTCCATTTTACTGTAAAATATAATTAAATAAACTGGACCCAAAACAATGGATATTTTTCAAAACCTTTTTATTAAATTATTACTAGGCTGTTTTATTTATATTGAAAAAAATATAATTATGACAAATTTAAATCCAATTTAACCACTTCAATGACACAGTTGATTTTATTCTCTCTTTCTTAAACTAAACATTCCTGCCATCGTTTTATATTAACTGCATTGACCCATCTGAGCTCATTTTCTCCTCAAATTTACAATCATTGAATCAAATAATGTTACAACACTTTTAATTAAAGTACTATTCTAGGATGCAGAGTACATGACTAGGAGCCATACAACAGAGACATCAAAAACTGTCCCCCAAAACGATAATGTAATGATTGACATTTTCCGGAGCACGGACTGACATTTAGACTATGGGGACACTATGGAGCCCAGATGTGTTGGACAAATCTGGGAGAAGAGAAACTGTATAAAATTGACAGAGAATGAAAAAAAAAATCTCAGTTCTAACATCTCACTTGTTATATTAAGGGTTTGGCTGGCTCTCAAACACTATAATGTACTTCATGTGCTTAAATTGTTCTTCAGCCAGAAAATCAGGATGTATCTATATTCCTGAGCACATGCAAGGCCTTGTGAGTAAAACAAGATTATCTCTATTTTTGTTGCTTTCCAAAAGTTGGGCACTCCATTGTTGGATTAACAGACTTTCTGGCATTTATACTGTTTAACTGTCTCATTACCTGCTTCAGAGGATCATTTCTATTGCCAATGAAAATCACATTCTCAGAACCACCCATTCCTAAAATTATCGTGCCTTAAATTACAATGTAAAAATAAGCATTTAACCCTTTTTTTTGAAAATGAAGTCTTGCTCTAGAGTTTCATTGAGGGAAATAAGAGATAGAGCCCGATAATAACTCGGAGCCGGGTAAGGGGAGGATTTTCGGAGAGGAAACCTGGAAGAAAGGGTTTCCTGCAGGTCCTGCTGAAATTAACAGCAGGACCTGTTTTAAATTTTTTCAACAGGTTTCCCGCCCGACAGCCAGCCAGATTGATGGGTTGCCCATTTTTTTATTTTTAACCCCCCACCTGTCTCCTCCCCCACCCGCCCTGGGGGGGGTTAAAATTACTCCCATAATGTGGGATCGACCTCATGGAATGTTATCATCTCTTATGGTCCTGTACATTCCTATATTCCTATCCTGTGATAGGACCTTATTACTCTTCTCAACCTTCGCCAATGTTTCAATGTCGTTTAGAAAGTGGGCACCAAAACTGCATCCAATATTTCAAATTTGGCCTTGCCAGTGAACTATACAGTTAAAGTAATCTGTTTCAAAACACCTTTTGGATGTATCTCAGTATTTGATTATTCATGTTTATTACAGCTTCACATTGATTGGCTACTTTCAGTGAATAGTCTCTCACATCCAGGTTTTCCTTTCCACCTAAGCCAACAAATATCCATCCAGATCACTCTAAAAATGATCTGGATGGATCTTCCATACACCAGTCACCAAGCTACACAGCACTGCATCATCAGCAATACATACTAGGAGCATCTTTTTCCATAGCACTTATAAATAATATAAATAGTAGGAGCTGGGAAGAGACTTCTGTGGAAATTCACTAGTCATTACAACAATGCCTTGTTCATTTATCATTGCCCTCTGCTTTCTATTACCATGCCAATCCAGCTGCCTAATTTGGCATTAATTTATTTAAAAGTCTGAGAATCAACGTATCTGAAAATTGAAGATCCATGTATTGGCATATGTCTCTTTTAGTTTAATTTAAGCCTTGATGAAGGTGATTCCTCTTTATATGCTCAGTGATATTTGGGTGAACATTGATCACAAGATAGATCCAGATGAGGGAGGCCATTCAGCTCATCCATCCAGAATAAAAGACCGACCTTCCTCCATCCTCTAACTGACTCCTGAATGAGTCGAAGGTTTTCACTCCCACTACCCTACCCGGAAGTTCATTCCAAATGTTGATCACTCTCTGCTTAAAGAAGTTCTACCTGACATCAGTCCTAAACTTACCTCATCAAAGTTTTAACCTGTGCCCCCTTGCTCTACTATCCTGACATGCCCTGAAGTAGTGCACCAGATTAACCCCGGATGCCAGGGGTTAGACTGGTGGCTCTCTGCACCACCTCCAGGACTTGAATGTTTCGCTTACATCTTGGTGACCAAAATGCAATACAACATTCAAAGTGCATTCTGACCGGAGCACTGTTCAGTTTTGGCATTACATCTTCCAACTTAGATATTGTACTCTTACATGTTAAGTGCTGACTCTATTACACCCAAATCCCTTTCTGCTTGACCTTTAGCTACTTCTACACCAACCATGGCATGTCTCCTTTCTCAATCATGGGATTAAATTTATGATCCCTTAGTCTTCAACTAAACAACTAAACCACTGTATTTATGGAGCATTGAAATATAGGGCCCGATTTTAGCAGGCCTGCGGGTTCCCAGCGGGTGGTCCTTCGGGAGCGTGGAAAACGCGGACGGCTAATTGAGTGCGCCCCCCGCGCAATCGCGGGATAATTGATCACATTAAGCCGTGGTTCCGGGTTCTCCGCTCCCCAGCTGCGTGCCGGCGGGCTGCGCATGCGCACTAACGTTATCGCGATGGAGGAGCTCCACTTAAAGGGGCAGTCCCCCAAAGCCCCTCCTGCTGCAGGCAAGAGGCAACACAGGATGGCGCAACCCAGGGGCAAGGCTGCGCCACGCTTCTCCGACCTCGCGCTGCAGCTGCTGCTGGAGGGTGTGAGGAGGAGGAGGGACACGCTGTTCCCGGCGGACGGACGCAAGTGCCCTGGCTCCGTCACCAGGAAGGCATGGGCAGAGGTGGCGGTGGAGGTCAGCAGCAGGGCCAACACCCCCAGGACATGGGAGCAGTGCCGCAAGCGGTTCAATGACCTCACTAGGTCCGGCAAGGTGAGTACACCAACGCACCCTCCCACAACCCGTCCCCACCATCACGCCAAACATATCACAACCCCTCCTGCAGAGCCACCACAGCGCTCCCGCAGCAATCCTCACAGCCACTCACTCACCATCCTCGCCGTGCCCGCAAGTACCCACTGTCCCTGTCCCCACCCAAGCACTACCACACACCCCAATCCCCATGCAATGGGATGGGCATGTGGCACATGCATCCTCCCATCCATCTGCCCCACGCTCAACCCACCCACACCGATGCTTGATGCTTCTCACTATGCAATCATCACTTAATCACGTATCTGTGTTTTGCCTTGACAGGAGAAGAGATGCAAGAACAACCGAGAAAGGGCCCGCACCGGAGGAGGCCCGCCGCACGTGGTCGAACTGACGGATGCAGAGGTGGAGGCGCTCGACCTCGCCGGCACGCAACATTGCCTCTCCGTGGCGGATGGCGAGTCTGGCGCTGCAGAAACGGCCGGTAAGGGAAAGCTGACACTCAACACTCATGATCGCGAGTGACCGTATCATCACCTGGCATCAGGCGCACCGTAACGTTTGTGCACATGCCTCATAGTGCCCTCTGTTCTCTTGCAGGGCCGTCTGCGAGCGCTGTGTGCGAGGAGGGCGATTCCTCAGAGGACATGCCGGTCTCTGAGGGTGCATCGTCACATATGAGCCAACCATCCACCAGTGCAGAGACACGCACCTCGGTGGGTCCCCCTCGCCAACTAGTTGGGGTTGCACGTGGTAATTCACCGCGCACGTGTGAGCATGAGCAGACCCTGGTGGCAGGGGCGGCCGCGGAGGGTCCGCATCGGTGGGAGCACTCATCCCCAGGCTCTGCTCAGCCGAACCCAGATGCTGAACCCAGGGGGCCACCAGTCAAAAGGAGAGTCGTCGAGGGGCACCAGCTAAATATCGAGGTACTGGGAGAGGTGCCGCGCGCATTGTCCACAATTGCGCAGGTGATGGAGGAGTCCAACTCCTGCATGCGGGCATTGGTGGCGCAGGTACAGGAGGGTACCGGCGACACAGTGTCACGGGTAAGTGCGGGAGCGTCTGCGGTGGAGGACAGGCTAGCCTCCCTCGAGCGTCACGCACAGCTCCACATCGAGTCCGTGCAGGCCCTGACAACAGCTGTACGGATTCAGGGTGAGCAACATTCCGCCGCCATAAACAGGCTGACGGATACACTAGGGGTGGCCTTGCAAGGCCTCACACATGCCATCCAAACCGTCGTCCAGCAGGGTGGAAGGGGTGATGTGGGCCGAGGCCACGAGAGGGATGATGGTGAACGGGGACATGGAAGCGGGAACGCTTCTCAAGGTGCCCCCACGTCCCACCCGCTGCCCCCCTCTCAACCAGTACCCGCAATGGTGCCTCCTCTCCAGGTGGCCGTGTCTGCCCCTGCACAGGTGCAGGAGGAGCAGTCTGTGGAGGTGCCCTCACGGGCACCGAAACCCAGGGGCCGTCGGCCCAAAGCATCTACCCAGTCAGGGCAAGAACAGGAGCAACCTGCCACTACCTCTGCTGGAGACACAGGGGTAGCACCACGTAGGGGTACCCGCAAAAGAAATCCAAAGGTGTTATAAGCACAAAGGGAATGCACCAGGGAGTCTGTTAATTTGTACACTTTTTGTTTATGGTATTGCACCATGTACATATTAAACACTATTGTTCTCACCACTCCTGCCACCTCTCGTCCATTCTTCTGCGGCCTGTGCAATAGGTGCGTTCTGTGCAGCCCATCATGACGGCGAACACCTGCTGCCGCCCATTGGGCACACTGCTGTGGGAGCAGGAGTACTGGCAACACTTCAGTGGAGGGGGCTGGTATGGCCCCTCGCATTTGCAGGTGAGGAGATGCGAAGGCCTCGCACTGTCTGACTCTAGGAGAACCGTTGACGTATGAGTGCCTCCCTGGCCCGGCGAGCATCCCGGTGAGCCGGTGTTCGGCGCATGGGTCGTACATCATCCTCTGGCGCATCCTCCTCCTCCTCCTCCCCCTCCTCCTCCTCCACCTGCTCCTCGTCCTCTTCACCGTCCTCAATGTGGGTGGCGGGTGTGGATGGGGCCTCCTCCAGCGGCACCCCTCTCTGTTGGGCCATGTTGTGCAGGGCACAGCAGACAACTATGATTCGTCCCACTCTGAATGGTGTGTATTGGAGCGCTCCCCCAGAACGATCGAGGCACCTGAAGCGCACCTTGAGCAGCCCTATGGTCTGCTCAATTGTAAACCTGGTAGCAGTGTGGCTGTCATTGTACCGACGCTCCGGCTCGGTGATGGGGTTCCTCAGAGGTGTCATGAGCCACGTGTGTAGGGGATACCCCTTGTCGCCGAGGAGCCAGCCGTTGCCGGTGTTGGGTGCGTGGAAGAGGGGCGGGATGGTGGACTCCCTGAGGACGAAGGCATCGTGGCAGCTGCCGGGGTATCTGGCGCACACGTGTAGGAATCTCTGGCGGTGGTCACAGATGAGCTGCGCGTTCATGGAGTGATACCCCTTCCTGTTGATGAACAGCCCTGGCTCATGCGGAGGTGCCCGTATTGCGATGTGGGTGCAATCGATTACACCCTGTACCCGTGGGAAGCCAGCCATGGCATGGAATCCAACCGCCCTCTCCATCTGGCTGCGCTCGTCCATGGCGAAGTTGATGTAGTGCGAGGCCCTGCGGAACAACCCATCGGTGACCTGCCTTATGCACTTGTGTGCAGAAGACTGACAGACCCCGGTGATGTCCCCGGTGGCACCCTGGAAGGATCCGGATGCGAAGAAGTTGAGGGCAGTGGTGACTTTGACGGCGACAGGTAAGATGATGCTGCTTGGTCCATCCGGGAGCAGCTCGTCGTTAAGGAGGCTGCAGATGTCGGCGACTACCTGGCGATTGACTCTGAGCCGCTGTATGCACTGCTCCTCGGAGAGGTCCATGAAGCTGAGCCTCGGTCTGTAGACCCTGTGCGGAGGGTAGTGCCTCCTGCGACGCATCTCTCTCTGCGGTTGCCCTCCCTCCTGCTGTGCAGGTGGGTGTGCCACAGCACCGTGTTGGGGGGCTCCACGTCGCTAAGGCGGACAGCGTGGACTGCGAGGCTGCTGGGGCTGGTCATGCTGTTCGTCCTCCGAGGATGTCAACGCACCACCCATCTGGCAGGTGTTGGTCTGAGGGGTTGTGCAGGGTAGGTAGGTGTTTCTTCGCAGTGGGGCTGCGGTTTCACGTCGGTGTTTCCTCTGGCTTGGAGGGGGGTGGTGGAGGGCAGGGGTTGCCCTATGTGACGCGGTGGCCTCCTGCGTGGGTGAGGGCTCTCCCCCCACCTGTGGAGTGCACCTTGGCAGCTGCCACAGGCTGCTGGCTGCAACACGTCCGGTTGGAGTGAGACTGTTTTCCCCAGTGTGTGAAACAGTCTCGGTTGAAGGTAAAATCCCACACTTCCTATTAAGACAGCTGAATCAGGTCATTTAATGACCTCAACAAGCAAGGTAAATACACTCAAGTGGCATCCCGCTGGTTTTAATTGCCTGCGGGATTCCCACCAGCGGGGGCTGCGCACGCAGCCCCGCACGTCAGCGCGGAACCCGGAAGTGGGCGGGATCGAGGCGCGCTCCGGTGACGCACCTGGATATCGCGATTTTCGACGCCTCCCCGCCGGGAACGCACCCGGAACCCGCTGGTAAAATCGAGCCCATAGTAACCAGAACCACATCTTTTTTTTTACTTAAGTTACACATAAGGGGCTATAAATTGGGCCGCATAGCGCCTGTTTTGTAGGTGCGACACGGCCCCCTAAGGACCCCAAATGGTGTCTGGAATGCGCGCGCACGCTTCTAGCGTGACGTGCGCTGGACGCCATCTTGCACACGCAGATAAAGAACACCAGCAGCATGTAAAGTAAGGAGAATATGCGTCAGATCAGTGAGCAATGCTGATTTAAAGGGACAGATACGATTTTGGAACTCAACGTTCCAGCCAACGCACGGTCTTACCCTCGCACAGCTGAACAGGTTGTAAATAGCATGGAGGACCTCCCCACCAGTGCTATTTAAAGGGATCATGCAGGATTTACAGGTTAGTTGCTGGATCATGGTTGCTTCTGGCTGCTGATACATTTGTACCTGTTTTTGGAGGTCTCTTGCACTTGAATTCTGGGACTAGGGGACATAACCTAAAAATTAGAGCCAGGACTTGCAGGAGTGAAGTTAGGAAACACTTCTACATGCAAAGGGTGGTAGAAGTTTGGAACGCACTTCTTCAAACGGCAGTTGATCCTAGCTCAATTGTTAATTTTAAATCGGAGATTGATAGATTTTTGTTAACCAAAAGGTATTAAGGGATAAGGGGCTAAGGTGGGTGTATGGAGTTAGGTCACAGATCAACCATGATCTCATTGAATGGCGGAACAGGCTTGAGGGGCTAACTGGCCTACTCCTGTTCCTATCTTCCTATGTTCCGATAATAAAGTTTCAGTACTCTACAGGGAGTGGGCTGGCTAGCTGACAGCAAGGGCACTGGCAGAGGGGAAGGGTTGGCACAGGAATGCTGTAAACCTGAGAGGGGACAGCAGGTTCATGTTCCATGGAGCCACTGCCTCCTGTTATGCGCCACCTTCTCCTGCAAGAAAGCGGGACGTGTGTCGGTGAGTGTCCTGCAGGATGTTTGGGTGATGTGCCTGTAATGGTTGAATAGCTGCCAGTGTATGTGACCTGAGAGTTGTGGGTATGCGGCTTACAACAGTGGTAATGTGTGAGGGTGAGAGGAAGCATCTGATTGGAAGAGTTGAGTACTGATTGAAAGAATCTGTTGGTACGTGGGTGATGGGGGGTGCAGTGGATGCAGCTAGTGGCGCAGTTGGTAGGAGATGCTACTTGACAGTTGACCTCACTCACCTTGACCATTCATGTCAAAGCATTGAACTTCTTCCTACACTGCATCCATGTTCATGTTGCTATGCTCCTAGCATTGACTTCATCCCCCGCTGCCTCCCACTGCCTCAGGAGCATTTGTCTGGAGGGCCTCTTTCCCGCCCCCCGCTGTGGATATAGGATGCCCCTCCTTCTGTCCATCTCTTGCACCAAGGCCTGTAGTGCATCAGCAGAGAACCTTGGTACACGTTCTCTCGCAGGCCTGGTACCAACTCAGATCGGCAGATTTTTGAGGTCTGACGTGCAGATTGGAGGATGTGGGATTTAGTAGTGCGCAACCTTTATTCAATGTTTTAACATAACTCAACAGTTTGTAAATATAGGGATGGGACCTGCATCTGTCTTTTACGTATGCGATGTCTGATCGATGTTCAAACTCCGTGCGGACCTGTATCTTATATTTTGCAAATAAGAGGTGCAACTCATCCCTGATTGAGATCCCTGAGGAACAGTATTTTACTGCGCTAACTTAAATTGTCACTGTCAATGAATGATCTATACTGAGGTGCAAACCTTATCTATAGAGAGTGAGTAAATATGCC